>NW_028237815.1:0-52026 GCF_034619465.1 Leptosomus discolor
TCCCAGCCTCTCCATGAAACACTCCCAAAATGACTGGCTGCACAGCCTCCCAACTGCTACTCAACCAGAGACAACTGCACAGTCATTGCCTAAACAGTCTATGCATATCATCAAGACATTAACCAGAGATGCTTATTGCTATACCACCTACCCCTGACTCTACAGCCCCAGGCAGAGCAGCTCCAAGCCACACATACGCACTCAGAGAGCAACGCTACACATAACTGTGCAAACAAGGTGACTCAAAAAGGAGAGAAAACTCTCGACGAGAAGGATGACACCCGAACGACACAAGGTGTTGGGCTAAAAGACCTACAGAGCCGCAACACAAAGCGAAGAGGTTCTAGGGCAGCCCCACAAAAAAAGCCTCGAACGTAACAACCATTTCAAGAAGTTACGGTCAAAACAGAGATGACTAACGCGCAACAAGGCTGGCCTCAAGAGCTATGAACATAAGGATGCAGGGAAGAAGTCTCAGTCCCTGAAAATGGACAGCTAGCAAGCAGAGCTGCTGACACAGCACGGAGTGACGCCACCAATGAGTAATGGCCAGAACTTGCAAGATGCGAGACCAATCCACGCTTTAAGCTCCTCACGCAGAAAGAAGAAATGCCCCACTGGCACTACGCCAACCAGTACGGGCATTTGAGACCGCAGGCATGGCGCCCGAGACATCTGGCTTGCTCTCGAGTGCAAAGAGGAATGAGGACATCAAGACCTCAGAAATCCGCAATACACAGTAAACAGACTAGATAGACTACATAACACCACAGAGACAGGCTGGAACTGCCCTGCCCGTGCTACTCTGGTGCCAAAAAGTAACCCGCTCCTTTACCCGCCCAAGGAAAACTGACCCTGGATATCCCTCTCCCCTAAGCTAAATTTAATATTCCCTCCCCGACATTCCCAAAGTTATCTCCCCCTAGTCCCTACCCCCTCCCTCCAAACACACGTCCCAAAACTTAGCTTGCAGAGGGCCGGGGGGCGCAAATCCATCCTCAGCAATAAAAACACGTAGGCCAAACGGGATGCTCCCACTGTCTCCAAATACCTCTTTGTTGTCTGTCAAATCCAAAGAAAATAACAAAATATTGCTGGCAGACAGCACCGCACCACTCAGTTCCAACCTCTGACACAACACATGCACCCAACCACCCCCAAGAAGGGCCGAGGCATTCCACTCCTCACCTGCCCTGCACCGGTTCCAGAGTTGGGTGCTATGGCCCTCATTGCTCGCCGCACCTGAGATACCAAGAAACAAAAATCACTGTTGTGCTTGTGACAAGTCACCGGCTCCATGATCCTCCTGCCCCCCCGGCTCACCTCAAACTTTCATCCTATTCCAGAAGCAGCCTGCACATCACCTGCAAAAGAAAAGGTAAGTGCTTAAATAAGCTGCCAGGTAACACTTGGCTCATAGCCACCGAGGCAGCCCACAACAGCCTCACCTTCTCCAATTGCTCATCAACATGAGGCTTCATCACTCCCAGCCCGTGTCTGGCACCTATGAAAAACAAGGCAAAAGACACATGTTGAGTTACTGCCCAAAACCAATGCCTCCCCGCAGCGATGCCTAGTTCTCGCTCCTATACCTTGCCCACTCCCCGGTGTGGCCTCTGTCATTTTGGGCTGCCACAATGAGGCTCACATACCACCTGTAAAACACAAATAAGAAGGGATGTTTAAAACTTCATTGGCAATACAAGGACTGAAAAATAGCCACTACTTCAGCCCACTAGCCATGGCTCACCTTGCCAGATTCAGCACCGGCACCACCATCCCCCTTTGCGCATCACTGGGCGCCTTCAAATTCGAAAAAAGAAAACAAGCCACGACGTAGTCACGTCACCACCGGTCACAACTTCCCTCCGACACCCTGCACTGACTCACCTTCTTACAGGGCTCCACTTGCCTCCTTTGTCACTCTTCAAAGTGCCTCTTGTCCCCCTGCTTCTCAGAAAAAAAAAAAAATTGTTATCAGCACCTGGGCGACTTATTTAACTAGCTTCACAGTTCCAGAGAGGTTGTCCCCATTTCAGGGTGCAACCTAGAGGCCAAGGGCAGCCTGCCATTCAAAACAACACACCGAGCTTTGCAGCTCAAACATACAACCCATAAAACCTTTGAGATGCGCTCTGCTTCACTACTGCTGAACAGCCCCTCTCAGAAGGCTCCCATCCTCTCCATGAAACACTCCCAAAATGACTGGCCGCACAGCCTGCCAATGGCTACTCAACCAGAGATGACTGGAAAACCATTGCCTAAACAGTCTAGGCATATCATCAACACATTAACCAGAAATGCTTATCGCTATACCACCTACCCCTGACTCTACAGCCCTGGGCAGAGCAGCTCCAAGCCACACACACACACTGAGAGCAACGCTACACAGAACTCTGCAAACAAGACGACTCAAAGTGGAGATAAAACTCTCGTCAAGAAGGATGACACCCGAATGACATAAGGTGTCGGGCAAGACAACCTACAGAGCCGTAACGCAAGGCGAGGAGGTTCTAGGGAAGCCCCACAAAAAAGCCTCGAATGTAATGGCCCATTTCAAGAAATTATGGTCAAAACCGAGACGACTGATGCACAAGAAAGCAGACCTCAAGACCTATGAACGTACAGATGCAGGGAAGAAGACTCAGTCTGTGGAAATGAACAGCTAGTGAGCAGAGCCGCCAACGCGGCCCGGAGTGACGCCGCAAATGAGGACTGCCTGGGAACTTCCGAGATGCAAGATAGATCCACGCTTGAAGCTTGGCATGCAAGACAAAGAAATGCCCGACTGGCACTATGCCAACCAGTACAGGCATTCAATACCACAGGAATGGTGCCCGAGATGTCTGGCTTGCTCTCAAGCGCAAAGAGGAATGAGGACATCGAGACCTGAGAAATCTCCAACACACAGTAAACAGACTAGACAGACTACATAACACCACAGAGACAGGCTGGAACTGCCCTGCCCGTGCTAAACTGGTGCCAAGAAGTAACCCGCTCCTTTACCCGCCCAACGAGAACTGACCCTGGACAGCCCTTGCCCCTAAGCTAACTTTAAAATCCTCTTCCTGAAATTTTCAAAGTTATCTTCCCCCAGTCTCACCCCCCTCCCTCCAACACCTGTCACACAACTTAGCTTGCAGGGGGCCGGGGGAACAAATTCATCCTCAGCAAAAGAAACACGTCGGCCAAATGGGATGCTCCCACAGACTCCTAATTCCTCTTCCCCGTCTGCAAAATCTGAACAAGAAAACAGTGTTGGTAGACAGCACCGCACCAGTCAATGCCAGCTTCTGCCACAACACACGCACAGCCCCGAAAGGGCCGTGTCATTCTACTCCTCGTCTGCTCCTCATCGGTTCCAAAGCCAGGAGCTACGGCCATCATCGCTCACCCCACCTGAGATACCAAGAAACAAAATTACTGTTCCGCTTGTGAGAGGTCACCGGCCCCAGGATCTTCCTCGCGAATCCCCAGCTCACCTCAAATGCTCGTCCGACTCCAAAGGCAGCCGGCACGGCACCTGCAAAAACAAAGGTAAGCGCTTAACCAAGTTGCCGTGGAATACTTGGCTCTTAGACGCTGACCCGGCACGCTAACACCTCACCTTCTCGGACGGCTCGTCAGCATGAGGCTTCGTTCCTCCAAGCCTGTGTGGGGCACCTGCCAAACACAAGGCAAAAGACACGTGCTGAGATACTGCCTGAGACCAACTCGTGCCCACAGCAATGCCTAGCTCCTTCTGCTTTACCTTACCCGCTCCCCTGTCCTGCGTCTGTCATTTCAGATAGCTGCATTGAGACTCAGGTACCACGTGTAAAACAAACAAGGGGTGCTTAAAACTTCACTGGCAATACAACACCTTGCCCGAGTCACGACTGGTGCCTGTATCCCGCTTTGCTCATCGCATCGTACCTTTAAAGTACAAAAAATGACCAAAAGATAATGTAGTCAAACAGCCACTGGTCACAACTTCCCTCCCAAACCAAGCACCGACTCACCTTCTTATAGTGCTTCGCTCGCCTCCTCTGTCGCTCTTCAAAGCGCACCTTGTCCCTCTGCATCTGAAAAAAAAAATAGTAACAAGAGTCACCCAGGTGCTGATTAATAGCTTTACAATTCCAGAGCTCTTGTCTCCATTTCAGAATACCACCTAGAGGCCTTAACACCCATGAGATGCACTCTGCTTCACTACTGCTGAACAGCCCCTCCCAGAAGGCTCCCAGCCTCTCCATGAAACACTCCCAAAACGACTGGCCGCACAGCCTGCCAATGGCTACTCAACCCGAGAAGACTGTACAACCGTTGCCTAAATGGTCTAGGCATATCCTCAACACATTAACCAGAGATGCTTATCACTATACCACCTACCCTTGACTCTACAGCCCCGGGCAGAGCAGCTCCAAGCCACACGCACACACCCAGCGAGCAACGCTACACAGAACACTGCGAACAAGACGACTCAAAGAGGAGAGAAAACTCCCGGCGAGAAGGATGACACCCGAATGAGACAAGCTGTCAGGCAAGAAGACCTACGGAGTCGCAACGCAAGGCGAGGAGGTTCTACGGCAGCCCCACAAAAAAAGCTTGAAGGTAACGGCCTGTTTCAAGAAGTTACGGTCAAAACTGAGACGACTGATGGGCAAGAAGGCTGGCTTCAAGATTTATGAACATAAGGATACAAGGAAGAAGTCTCAGTCCCTGAAAACGGACAGCTAGCGAGCAGAGCCGCCGATGCGGCCCAGAGGGACGCCGCAAATGAGTAAACGCCCGGAACTTTTGGGATGCAAGATGGATCCACGCTTCAAGCTCGTCATGCAAGACAACAAAACACCTGACCGGCGCTACGTCAACTGGTACAGGTATTCGAGACCACAGGGATGGCGTCCGAGATGTCTGGCTTGCTCTTCGAGCGCAAAATGGAACAAGGACATGGAGACCTGAGAAATCTGCAACACACAGTGAACAGACTAGACAGACTACATAACACCACAGAGACAGGCTGAAACTGCCCTGCCCGTGCTGCTCTGGAGACCTATTCCTGGACAGCCCTCTCCCCACTATGCTATTTTTTAAAACCTCTCCCTACAACTCCCAACCTTGTCCCCACCTCCCAGAACACCCTCCCAAACACCCATCGCTCCGCTTAGCTTTTAGACGGCCAAGGCTCTGAATCCGTCCTCGACAAAACACCGCATCAGCTAGCCAGGATGTTCCTGCAGCTGCCAGGCTCATCTTCATCTGCATAAAACCAGTACCAGCAGTAAGCATCGACACACACCTCTTCTACTACACCCTCCTACTCAAATAGAATTCGGCCTTCTGCTCACCTGCAGCAATTCCAGCATTGGATGCCAGAGACATCGTTGCTTACGACACCTAAAATACCGAAAGACAAGAGATTGCTGTTGCGCTTGTGAGAAATCATGTAATTCAGTATCTCGTCACTGCGTGCCATATATTTGCCCTAGTCCCTGCTAGTTAACCTCACCATCGGTCCTATTTAGGGAAATAGTAACAATTAACTCAGTATACACTAAAACTAGTTCCATTTCAATAGCTAGGAGTTCCGAACAAACACAATAGACATAGATCAAAAGAAAAAGCATGCTACTTTTACCGGCCCAGAACAAAATTGTTGACCTAAAAAAAGAAAATTTGTATATAAGCATACTTTGTAAGATAAATGCAGCTGAACTTCAACCAGTCCAGAAGCTCCTACCTCAAAGAGAGCCCTCTGTTTCTTTAAGTGTCAAAGCATATCTGCCAAAAATAGCTTAGGCAGTTCAAAAACTGCTAATAACTGAAGGCTTGGCAGAACACTGATACCAAAGAAGCCCCAGAGCAGAATGAGCTCCCTGAGCAGAGCCCGAGGCTCATATACTCCAGGACCCGCCCACCACCCTTCCCACAATCCCCTGGGAAAGAGGCAGGGTCTACCACCACAACACATAAAGGCACCCAGAGGAGCAGCAGGGACTTTTCTCATCTGCTTTCAGTTTACAGGATACAAAGCACTGAATAGAGAAAGCCACCTGGACTAGAAGTTACTATTCCAGCTCTTTTACTGTGGCTACATCCGTTACATCGGCAACGTGACCAGGTAGGGAATTCAACTTCATTTTCCTGGGGTGTAGGTAGAAAAACATAGATGCCTTACTAAGCTATGGAGAAAAGTCACTCGTTGATTATAACAGCAATATTATTATCAAAAAGCATGTGCTTTTACTTTACCAGTTAAAAAAAATCCACAATGGTAACAAAGGGAAACCAAAATAGGTCGATAAGAAGGAAATGTTAAAAAGGAAGGAGGGAAATAGGGTCAGCAAACTACATCAATGAAGATATTAAAACAAAATGTAAAAGGTGATGAAGATGAGGATAGGCAGGAAGACAAAAAAAACCCAGCAGGGACTTGGATAAATAGAGACACTAAAAGAAAATTTAGACAGAGACCTAGAAATGCTGTTTTCACATGCAACAAGGAAGAATGAAATAAGAGCCGGTGGGCAGATAGAAAAGGAAAGACATAGAAAGAAAAGGTAGAAGGTGACAGTTGACAGGGCAATGTTAGCAGAAGAGGAAAAAGCTTTGGGGAAACAGACAGCCTGAAAAGGAGATGAAGGCAAGGACAGGCAAGGAGGCAGGCAGAGATCTAGAGAACTGCGGTGGGGATGGACCCCGGCTAGAGCCCGTAGGGAACAGAACACCCTGGGCCCACGGCACATCACCCCCTCCTCTGTGGCCCAGCGGCCGGAAACGCATCTGGGATTGCAAAGAAGGTGGCGACGGTTTGTGCCTTCGTGCCCTTCGGAAGTCCCGGCGGTGAGTTCGCTACGAGGATTGATGCCTGCCGGCAGCAGGCAAAGAAAAATGAGGAAAGCAGGAAGCAGGCCAGAGGAAAGGTAGAGGTGTGGGACGGGGAGCTGGGAAATGGGATACCGGGAACGAGACAGGGACGGGGAACCGCACGAGGGTGTCGAGGGAGAAACGGAGCTCGGCAAGGAGGAGGATGGAGAGGTGCGATAGAGAGGAACGGAGAGAGCAAGGTGCTCGCAGCCAGGAGAAGAAGAGAGTGGATGGGGGTTTGTGGATTTTACTACAATAGGGAACCAGATAGAGGGAGATGCAGAGAAAACTGTAAAAGAGGAAGAAAGCAGAAAGAATTTTTTTTAAAAAAGACAGCTGGATATCGGCATAGACAAATTGAAAAGCGACAAACCTGGCAAAGAATTCAAAACTAGAGAACGTAAGATGACTGGAGTAACAAACAGAAAGGGAGCAGAATGGGGGCAGAGCGGCGATGAAGGAGACTCCAACTTCGTAGCCTTTTTCTAGTTATATTCTGTAATTGGCACGGGCATGCGGCATAGCAAAGGAAGCTCTCTCGCTTCTCTTTTTCAAGCAATTACATAGAGGTCTCTCATGCCCGAACTATAAAGCCAAGCAGGATGTTTTACATTCTTCTCTGGCACACCCACGCTCGTGACTCTTTTCAGCCATGTCTTTTCTCATGCACGATCCCGGGGGGTTTTCCAGCCTGACCTTTTCATGCGCTCAAGTCTCGTTCTCCTGTGTGGAGAGTTATTGAGAACACCTGGTCTTTTGTGTTTATTCTTACGTATTGAGTATTAGCCTCGTGCTTCTCTTTTAGTCTTGGTCGTTCGTCCGTATGGCACCGCTCTCACATCTCCCCCTCTTTGTTTTGGAACATCGGGTTCACGGCAAGAGCGGCAAGGAACCTCGACTTCCGTTCTTCTGGGATCTTGTATGGTTCCCCAGATGATTCTGAGCGCTACAAGTATAAAAAGGACACAAGTGTGGCCGAGACCAATAATTGCCCAAATTCGTAAATTTAATCTGGTAAACCGATTTTTCTGGGGGGCTTCGGCCGCGTCATGCTATCAGAGATGTCATCCGTTATGCTTTTATGTGCTAAATCTTGTAAGCGCTGCCACTTGTCCTTGCAAAGCGTGGGTCAAATCTTGAACTGTGCCATCTATGTTAGTCGAAAAAGCATCTTGAATGTGCTGTTTAATATGATCCCACGTATACACGCTATCGTTCCATACTAATGGAGTAATGCATAATTTTTTTCTTTACATTCCCAGACGCATTTGTAATTTCATTCAATTAGCCGTTGCATTTCGCCTATCGCCTAACTGTATCACTGCTGCTTTCGATGCGTCTAAGCGCGTTAAAATTTGCCAATCGATATTTGCTTGCGTAGTTAATTCTTGGCTTATGTTACTCAATGTTCCCGCTACTTTGCGTGCGGTGTGCACAGACTCTGCTAATGCTGTAGCGGTAATAGCTGTGGTAGCTAAGATATTGATTACAAGTATTATAAAAGCGATGACCCGTCCTATACAGAGTTTTCTTCGTTGTTGAGGTTGTTTAAGTGCCTTTGCTAACCGACTTAGGCCAGAATCCCCTACCCGTTGTCGAGTCGCATTTATGAGAAGACGTATCTCGGCTTCTCGTCTCATTGGTATTGTGGCGGATATATTTAATTTAGAGATTTTTGTGTGTGTAATGCAACTGAAGTGATATGAGTTCTGTAAGGTGAGTTCAAAGGTATGACTTGTTTTTGGAAATATTAATCTGAGATGCAGCCACAAAAGCGTAAGGATGTGAGGTACAAATAATAAGAGTCATTATGAAAATTGGTCAACTGTAAAGAATATTAATTATTATTTTTTGAATAGACTCCACGTGCTACGTGTCTGAGTCTAAACGGCGAGGCCGATCGGCAAAGCTTTGCAAAATTTGAACTAAAACTCTCCTTAAACTGAGCCTGTAGCACGGATCCTGAAAGACCTCCTTCTGACCGCTTCGACTCATTAGTTAGTGCAGAACAATTTACGTCCTTCGAGGAATTAGTTATGAGGTGTCCGTGGGGACCCAGGTCCCAAAATATTAAATTGGTTGTGTTTTGTAGCACAGGTTTTTGGTAGGCTATGAGGTGTCCGATTAAGATTTGTTACATCCTTTGTCATATCTCTGGGGATCTTCCATAAAGGTAAGTTAACAGGGGGAATCGTGGTTGCGTTTTGACTGACAACCGCGTCGGCTATTCCGGGAGCAGAGATGAATGTTAAATGGCTAGTTGCTCCTTGTCTATTTTCCCATGTTGAAAGATGAAATTTTTCTCCCGTATTAAGGCAATTCTGTATTGGCTCGTTTGACGTGCAAATGGGTGATAACCCGGTATGATACTGATGGGTGTCATTACTTCGTACCCCATCTCTGCCTTCCATTAAAGGCCCTGAAGGGGGAATCCGGGTTCCCTCCGTCCATTTTGAATCGTTATCTGAAATAGGAATTTCCGGATCCCACCAGGTATTTCATTTAAATGGCGGTGAGGGGTCCGAGACATGTGCCCGATACAAATGTCGAGCGCGACTAGGATGACTTATCGTGTAAAGAATAAGTATACGTCCTTACCGTACTGTTCCTGGCGATGACGGCTAAGTACGCCAAAAAGGTGTTTGCTGGCGTAGGCGATGCACCCGCAGATGCTGTCGTTGTACTTGTGCTATGTTGTAGTTGTTTCAGTTTTCCCCGGGCGACAGGATCATCTTTTGTTGTTCTCTCTCATTTCCGTGGTCTCTTATTTTCATTTGGGTTCAACTTCTCCATCTGAGGCGCTGGATTCCAGGTCACATCTTTGCAGCTCACGATAAGGCTTGATATATCGTGCCGGAAACCGTTGCGGTCCTGACGGAAGAAGAACGTGCGCGTACCCCTCTCCCCCACGTGATCGATTCGGTGGGACAGTTCTGTCGGTCATTTGCACTGGGGCCCCTGTATGTAACCTCTGGACGATGCGATTGTTTCTCTGAAATTGAAAAATGCCTTTCTGCGGCGGTCATGTTTCTGCCAGCAATATTCTTGCGCTCATAAAGGCAGATAAAGGATTTCGGGATCGTATCCTGTCTGTGTCCGAATACAATGACGCCCTTTCGTAATTAACCATATGACAAGTTCTAAATAAGGGGTTATGATTTTGTTAAGCTCATTTGGTAAAAAACAACTGTTCTAGGTCAAAAAACTCGCTTATTGTCTACCGACAACTGACCCACTGACCCGATGGGTTGACGTTCGGTTCTGAGGATGAAAAGACCCACGGGTAATTCTGGTCAAATTCTGTCTGCTTGAACCTCAGATAATTTTTGTGCTACAGGGTCCAATTCTTTCTTTGCTTCTGCTGACAAGCAGCATCCTGAGGTAAAGTTGCTATCCCCATTCAAAGGTGCAAATGAATGACACTTCCCGATTAGAAATACCCGGCCGAGGGCGTAACCAATTGGTGTCTCCTCAAAACTTCTGTAAGTCGTTCAAGGTCTACTTTGTCTTGTAAGTTTTAGTACGTTGTTCTGATAAAATACACACCGGCTATTTCCACGGTGGCAGAGTTTGTACTTTTTCATCAGCGATTTGCAATCCGTGAGACTTTAATTCATCTGACATATGCTGCAGGATGTTTTTCAAGTATCCTTCGTTTTTTTGCACAGACAAGATTGTCATCGGGGTAACGATATATCGTACCGGACGGGAAATTTTGTCTCGTCGATTGCGGAGCGATCGCATTCCGACACACGGTCAAGCTGTTCGTTGTGCCTTGCCGTGTAATAAAGAATGGCTAACTGACTTTTAGAAAAGTGCTGCTGACCAGCCTTTAGAGATAGGGAGGGAGGCCGATTTGTACTAATCGTTATGCATATATCCATTGCAGACTAATTAACAAACAATCTAAAGATAAGAACAAAGCAGAATCTGCCAAGTGAAGGACACCAGGTGGAATCCTCCAATCAGACTGTGGGGCTCAAGGAACACAGAAGACTAAGCAGGAGAGATAGGGAGAGCAGCTAGCAAGAGCTGGTCCTGCAGTTCGGAAGAGACCCATGATGGTACAGGGCATGCGCCACAGGACAAGTTCAAAAGTTCAACCGTGAGGAAGACTCGGACCTTCGTCCCCAATGACCACCAACGACCCCTGAGGGGGGGGGCGTAAATTGGGCGGACTGAGGTGGGACTATGGGAGGAACTTATGTTAATGAATTCCTGGAAATAATTAGAATAACCCAACCTTTTCTTAGAAATGTAATGAATAAACATGAACGCTGTAAATATAAGGCAAGAATCCTAACGCTTGAGCGTGCACGTACAGAAGCAGCTATCCCCCTGTAGATAGTTAGGGTCTGGCGGCCGGAAGATATCGTGCTGTACGGAAACATAGGGCCCCCCCCTCCCGACAGCCAATAGTGCCTAGTTTATGATGTAAGCGGACGGAAATGAGGTCGTAAACCTAAGCTATATAACGCCGCATCACCCAGCAATAAACACCATTTGCCGTCCACCACATTGGTGTCAGTGAGCTAATGGCCCGAGCGGCCCCGGGAAGGCCGCCGTGCCGTTCCTGAGCCAGGTCGCCACGCCATCAAAGGCAACACCCCCGTGCTGCCTGGCGCCACAATAAAGAATACCTGCTTAATAACACTTGGTTGTTATTGAGTTTTCTTGGCTTCAGTGTTAATACTGTCTGGCAATATCTTTTTGTGGGTTTTATCAAATTTTTACTCTTGCGCATCTGCCACTTTTCAGGACGCTCCTTGCTTGTATGTCCTTGTTTACCACAATTAAAACATTTAACATTGTTCCGATAACTATGCAATTGAGATAATGCGGCGGCAAGAACCGATGCTCTGTAAGTCTCGGTTTCGATGTTTTGACGTACTTTAATATATTCCCCTACGTCCATTGCCTTTCCTTTCAATAGTAGTAGCGCTGATTGACAGTCACTGTTAGCGTTTTCAAAAGCCAACTGGAATAACAAAGCTTTAGCGGCTTCAGGGTTATCTACTTGCCTTTGCCCCCTGCAGTATATCTTCAAGTGTCACAGAGGGCTCCTGAGAACCTCGTCTTATTGTCATAAAATATCCCGTATGACACCCCGACTTGTGGCGGACGAAGGGCATGGACTCCGATTGGGGATGAAGCGAAGACTTTTATTGTTTCGTACACCATCATTATATACTTTTCTCTATTAGCGCATGCACCACTACGTAAGCTATGATTGGTGTACAGGCATGGTTTACACGCCACTACTGCTAACTCCCTTGTCTGCTCTCCTGCAGGCTTGTGCTTCTCTCATACCTGATGGTCTGCACATGTTTACTTCCCTGTTATCTTTCTTTACTCTTGTTCAAGGCTCAGGGCAGGACATGCCTGAATCCTGTTAACTCTTTCCATCCCTTCTCTCCTTGTTCCTTCTCACTGACCCAGCCAGACTTGTTCAAAAGCCCATCTATCCAGGGCTATTTGTGCCTGTACGCAGACTCTGATGAATTGGTATTCCTGCACCCAAATTATCCATCGCCTGCTCTGTTACTAAGTCGTAATATTCTAATTGCCAAACCTCACGGCGTGCCGAAAATAATGTTGTTTTTGTTAACATTTTCCAATCCCGTGGTGTCATTACATATGCCACCTGCACTGCCTCTATTAATGCTACGGTGAACGTATTTTGTAATCCATTTTCTGTAATAGTTTTTTTTTTAAGCTCTTTAGAAACCTGGTAAGGCAAACCCTCATTAGTTGGGGACCGGTTTTATTTCTTTTTAACAGGGAAGGCAAAAGTAAAATTAGCCCATTTTATAGCTGCTTCTTTACATTTCTGCGCTGCCGACTCGATCTCGGATAACTCCTTCAGAAAGGGATTAGCAGGTGCCGTAGACAATATAGAACGTAACAGCGGTGGAGGTGAAAATTACAGCGGGGGGGGGGGGGGGGGGGGGGGGCAGTGTCTCTAATGGCTGAGGAGGTAATGGTAATAGAGGGTATAAATCTGGTTCCCCCTCTGCACTAAGCAGCCTAGGGTCAAAAGGGTCTTCAGTCTCAGAATTATTTGGGACAGCTTTAGCTCGATCATATATATTTTGGCCCTTTGGCCCCCGTTTCTATCTTTTTTCTTTTTTTTTTTTTCCCTTTTTCTAACAATAGCCTCTAAAGGTTTGAGCTGCTCCAACATGGAGTATAAGAACTGCCGTGTCACAATAACAGCATCAGGAATCTCAAAACCTAGCCCTTTAGGTGTCTGTAAGCATTCCCCTACACCCTCCCGCATAGCGCTATCAAGTGCGCCATCTACTGGGAACCAATTACGATGTTCTTTTACCAACAGCAGCGATCACATTAGATGGGTTTTAGTTACACGGTAACCAGCAGCACACAATACCTGTTGTGGTGCTTTTTAATGTAATTTAGCTCTTGCGAAGCCATCTGTCCCATTACAACGATCCTGTAGTTTTCCTATTCAACGGGTGCAGGTGTTCCTATTTAAGGAATGTAGCCACAAAAACCTTAGTAGAACTATAAAAAGCAAACTTGCCCGGAGGTTTTCCTCACACAGGGCACCTATCTGCAGGGATGAAGAAGAAACAGACTTTGTAGCCTTTTTCTAGGTATATTCTTTAATCGGCATGGATGTGCGGCATAGCAAAGGAAGCTCTCTTGCTTCTCTCTTTCAAGCAATTATACAGAGCGCGCTCATTCCTGAACTAAAAAGCCAAGGGGGATGTTTTAACATTCTTCTCTGGCGTGCCCGGGCTCGTGACTGTTTGTGGTTACGTCCTCTCTCATGCATCCTCCCAGGCGGTTTCCAGCCTGGCTTTTTTGTATGCTCAACCTTCATTTTGCCATGTGGCTTGTTTGGAACACCTGGTCTTTTATCATGTTTATTCTTACATGTTGAACATTAGCTTCATGCTTCTATTTTAGTCTCAATCAATCTTCCGTAGTATTGGCACTGCTCCCACAAGGTAGCAAATTCAAAAACTTGTTAGGGGGAGATTCAAAGCGGAACATAAAAAGCCATGGGCTAAAGTTTCTAGGACAGGAAATTCAGTAAATGATAACAGAAACAAAATTTTTAAAGCAATATGGTACAGGACAGGAAAAAACTAAAACAAGGGAAAGGGAACTAGATAAATGGAGACATTAAAAGAAAATTTAAATAGCCAGAGAGCAAGGAAAATGGAAAAAGAAATAGGGAGCGCAAACTGAATAAGGGACAAAAGAGTCAAATGTGACGGGGCATGTGATAGACAAGAAAGGATTAAAACTCAGGGATAGTCAGCTGAACAAAAGGAGACAGAAGGAAATCTGAAAATGCAAAAAGCTACGGTATGGTCATCAGACAACTGAAAATAAGAGACAGCAAACTAAATTACCTGTACAGGTGTAGAAACGCTTTTTAAAGCCAAGAGATTGAGAGGAAAAAAATTCAAAAACAGAGACAGCAATCTAAATTAATAGAGTTGTGGGGGAAAAAAAATCATAAAAGAAGCACAGGCTGCAGGACTCACGGGAAGGAAATAACAAATAAACGTGTTAGCTGGGATAAAATTAAGCACAGAAGCCACATGAGGCAAGACAAGCAAACCTAAAAAATAAAGGCTGAAAAAGAGACGCACATCAAAAGTAAATTCAAAAAGTGACCGGGTACTCAAGAAACTGGAAACTATTAAAAAGAAGGGTAGAGAGCTGGGTCAAAGGAGAGGAAAAAAAAAAAGTGACTAGGTAGAGGACAAACAAAAAAACTTAAAAACACCACCAGCAAACTAGATAAAAGCAGACACAGAAACAAAATTTTTAAAGCCAAGAGACTAAGACAGGAAAGAATGGAACAATAGCCAAAATAACAAGAGAGGAAAGAACAAAGAGCCACAGCAAAAGAAAATGCCAAGGTAGAAAGAATATCTAAATAGTCAGGGCGTAGAGGAATGCACAAAATAATTTGAAAATATGTCAAAATTAAGACAGCAAACGGGATCTAAGGAGACAAAGTTTTAAAAGGAAATAAGACAAAAAATTTAAACACAGTGATGGAGAACAAAAATGGATTCAAAAAAAGTAAATGAAAGAGCACTAAGGAAAGAAAGGAAATAATAAAAGTAGGCATAAAAAAAGAATAAAAGATATGGTTACTAGGGAAATGAAAAAATTATTAAATAGGGACAGCAAACCAACAACAAGTAGAAAGAAAATGTGAATAACATCAGCACTAAGGAAAACTAAGAAATAATTAAAAAACCAGCAAAGGGTATAATCACTGCTACTCTCCATTTCTTTCTCCTCATTTGCCCCAGTTCTCCCTAGTTTCCCCATCTTTGCCTCCGTTGCCCCCGGTCCCCCTCCCTTCTCCTTTTTATCTCTGTTTTCCCCCCATTTCCCCCCTGTCCAGTGGATGTGATGCTGAACCTGGGCCTTTCTCACAGCTCTTACCTGGAACAGACGATTCCGGTTCTCTCTGTGACTAAAGCCCAATGCCCGCACATCCAGCCAGCTGCGGAGCTGCCACCACCAGCACCAGTGGAGCACCCACCCCAGAGCAGAATGAGCTCCCTGTTGACTTACCAAGAGCGCCACAGCATCCATTGGTCTTTCCTTAACCCCGCCGTCACCCTTGCTCCATTCCCAAGCGCACTACCACTTCTGCCGGACTATCCCAAAGCACACCGAGCTCCCTACTAAATCGCCGAGAGTACTGGGTCTTTTCCAGGCTTCTCAAAAGCCCGCCAAGTACCCTGCTGCCTTCCACCATCCAAACTTTGGCAGTTATCTCTGTGCAGACCAATTAGGACCCAATTAGGTTAAAAAAAAAAAAAGTGGAAAAAAAAAATATCCCCTGACTGGGTTTTTTTTCTTATTAGAATATCTTGGGTTTGGGTGGTGTGTTTGTTTTGGGGTTGTGGTTTGTTGCTTTTTTTATACAAGGCCTGGAAAAGAAAAATACCTCGACTCCAGCTACAACATGTTAACAACGCTTACATACTACCACACAACCAAAGCCACACACATGCACAACGCTCACTTCACCTACCCTATAAACCACCCCTCCCTCTCCGCTCTGCCCTTCGCCCACTGCTTGCCACCACAGGTCTGCGGCTCTCCTCAGGAACAGGGTTCCCGCTGGCCTCCAAAATCGCCCTGCCTTTGAAAACCCCAGCCCGAGGCCCTCCGCAGTCCAAACATTTACAATTAACAGTGCCACACAGAGCGATAGGGACTGGGGGAAAAAAACCCCACACAGACAGGGCAAAAGAAAAAAAAAAGACCCGGCACCGTACGGTGCAATGCAGTCTTAGATCACAGTCAAGACCCAGCGCAACACAAAGCTGTACGGTGCGACACAAGACCCAGCACGACACAGAACCATACGGTGTGACCCAGTCTTAGACAACAGTCAAGACCCCGTGCGATACAAAGCCGTACAGTGTGACACAAGAACCCCGTGCGACATGGAGCCGTACGGCGTGACGCAGTCTTATGTCACAGTCAAGACCTGGCGTGACACATAGCCATAGTGTGTGATACAAGACCCAGTGCCATAAGGAGCTGTACGGCGCGACACAGAGCCATAGAGTGTGATGCAAGACCCAGTGCAATATGGAGCCATAGAGTGTGATGAAATACGCAGCCGTACGGTGCAACACAATCTTAGACCACGGTCAAGACCCAGCATGACACAGATCCTTATGGTGTGATGCAGTCTTAGATCACAGTCAAGACCCAGCACAACGTGGAGCCGTACAGTGACACGCAATAGCAGGTGTGACATAGCCCTATGGTACGACAGAGCGCCGTACAGTGCAATGCAGTCTTAGACCAAAGTCAAGGCATGGTGCAATACAGAGCCGTAGAGCGCGACGCAAGACACAGCACAATACGGAGCCATACGGTGCAACGCGATCTCAGTCCACACAAGCATGATGCTGCAATGCAAGATGAATACAACGCCATGCCATACAGTGTCCTACAAAAACAGAACGCTACAGTGCAATACCGTATTAGGTGACCATCAGTACAGATACAGAGCAATACAATACAAAACCAGAACAATGGACATGTGAGAAGCTGGGCTTTAAGACTTAAGCCCATAAGGGCACCAGGATGAAAAGCTGTAGGGCAGCTTTATGGAAGTGGATTTTTCAAGAGCAGATCGTACCCGCCCACATTGCCTCTACAAGGGCGACCCTCCAGGAACATTCACAATGTCAGGCATGCTTTTGGCTCCGATGAAAATAAATGCTCAAGGGGCTTGATAGCAAAGCGGCAAATCACCTGAAACCCTACTGACACACGTACCAAGCGTAGAGAGCCCAGGGGGCGAAACAGAGACCTGTGGAAGGCATCGTCTAAGAGACGGAATGCAGATGACACAAATGACGCTAAGCCACGGACACGGGCTGGAACGGCCCTGCTCCACACACGTTCGCATCCCGTGTAACAGACCCCGGGCCCTCTAACCGCTCTCAGACTTAAGCCACCCCTAACAGCCTTGTCCACAACTCCAAATTTAAATGCCCTGCTAGCCCCAGCCACCCACTGCTTTTTGCCCCTTGACTTACCTTTCAGAGGGCAGGGTCCAGAATCCCTCCTCATCAGAAGCACACGATCTGAGTGGGATGCTCCTGCATTCACCAGGTTCTTCATCGCTTGCAAGACAGAACGCCACCCGTCACAGACATGCCACACCGCATTCATCTCTACCCAATGACACCCACCTTCTAAGTGCTGCGCCCAAGAAATCAGATATCATGTCCAGCATCTCCCACGGAAACCAGAAAACTGATGAAATATATCACCTGTTACACTCAGAAGTTACCATCCGCTCTGCAGTTCCTAGCCTGCCGCTCCTCTCTCATCCACCGACTCGCCTCAAACCCTCAACCCTTTGAGGAGAGCCCACAGGGCACCCGCAAAGCCCAAGACAAATGCTTAACAGAGTCACCACGTGATCCTCAGCAATTCAAGCTTAACTATGCCGCTTATCGAGTCTCTCGCCTTTTCTCAACGCGCTCTTCGTCGTGCGACTTCTCCCACCCCAGAAGGAATGCGGCACCTGCCAAAGAAACAGAGGAAAGTGTACGCTAAGATACCGCCCAAAGCCTTGGCTCGCTTGAGGCTCTTTCCCTCTGTCTCGGTCGCTTGACCGGCCAGAGTCAGATTCTTTAGTCTGCCTGCCCCCTGTCAAACTCAAACAACAGGGTATTATTCTGGCTACATCAATAATATGACATATCAAACTGCTACCATAGCACAGTGGTCACCGCGCACGTTGCCAGAATTTGCTCTAGCGTGGATCTCTCACTTGACATTTTGATCCGCACCTAGAAAATAAAAACAAATCAGCGTAATCTAGTCAGAACCACTGACAGTCACGTCGCATCTCTGATATCAGACACCTGCCCACCTTTGTCCGGCGCTCGACTTTACTCTTCTCTCGCCCTTTGGCGTGGCGTTCGTCGCTCCGCGTCTGAAAAAGCGACCCAAACAAACCCTTTAAAGCAGTCGCCTGCATGCTGACCGGTACCTCGATGAGACCCGAGGCCTATCTTATTTTCGCACGTGCCTTCTAACTACAGCTTAAAAACCACCAATTATTGAGCCCCACGTGTGCGGACTACCACAAACTGCTGCTCCCAGAAGGTGAGACTCCAACCTGAGACACCCGCAAAACTCTGCAAGTCACTGTGGCAGCTGTCTACAGCTACTTGCCTGGAGATGGACTGTACAGTCTTCACCAAAATAATCCGGGCGGATCAAGTTATCACCACACGACAATAGAGTTATGCTACCCTGCCTTTAATATCGCTACATCCCCAGGCAAGGCAGATCCAACCCTGACATGAAGGCCAACAATACACACCAACACCGTGAGAAACACGATCGTGAGACGCAATAAGACCACAATCGGATGTGACTCCAGTGAGGAAGATGCTGCAGGCAGAAAAGCCCTATGGAGCCTCAAGGGAGGAAATGCTTTGCAGTCATCGCAGAAGAGAGTCGTACGTAGCGGTCCGTTACATGAAGTTATGGTCAAAACAGAGAAGACCGATGCACGAGAATCCTGACTTTGAGACCTACAAACCTAAGGGTGCAAGGAAGACGTCTCAGTCCACAGACAGAGCTGCCGACACAGCCCGGAAGGACGCTGCAAATGAGGAATGCCCAGAAACTCAAGAGATAGGAGACCGATCCACGCCTCACGCTTGTTACGCAAGAAAAGAAGTGCCCGACTGACCCTATGCCGATGAGGCTGGGCATTCGAGATGCCAAGGATGGCACCAGAGATGCCCATCTTGCTCCTTGAGCACAAAGAGCAATGAGAACCTCGAAACCAAAAAACATCCAGGACACAGAAGATTGACTAGACAAACCACACAAGAACACAGAGACAGGCTGGAACTACCTTGCCCGGCACACACCACTTGTGTGGAAAAGTAACCCAGCTCCCTTTAACTGTCCAAAAGCAACTGCTCCTGGACAGCCCTCTCCCCTATACTAACTCTAAAATTCCCTCCCCCAAAATCCTAACCTTATCGCCCCACAACCCACCCCCACCAACCCCAGGACCTGTCCCACAACTTAGCATTTGAAGGGCCAGGGTCCAAATCCATTCTCAAAGGAAACATCAGATCAATGGGACACTCCCCTGGTATCCATTTCTTCTTTATCATCTGCAAAATCCAAACAAAACAAAAAAAAAAACAGTCCTGGCAGACAGCATCGCAGCAGTCACGAACAACCTTTCCCACAACACACACACCGCCAAAAAGCACGGTGTCATTCCACTCCTCAACTGCTCCTCACCTGTTCCAAAGCCGGACGCTGCAGCCATCGTCACTCATGGCACCTGGGATACCAGGAAACAAAATTACTGTTGTGCTTACAAGACATCACCAGCCCCGTGATCCTCCTCGCTAATAGCCAGCTCAATTCAAATGCTTGGCCGAGTCCAGAGGCGGCCCACACAGTGCCTGAAAAAACAAAGGTAAGCGCTTAACCAAGTTGCCATGTAATATTTGGCTCTTGGATGCTGACCCAGCACACAGCCTCAGCTTCTCGGATGGTTCATTGGCGTGCAGCTTCGTCCTTCCGAGCCCATGTGTGGCACCTGGGAAAAACGAGGCAAAAAACGTGTTCGGAGCTACTGCCCGAAACAGACGCTTGCCCACAGCAACACCTAGCTACTGCTCCTTTACCTCGCCCCCTCCCTGGTCCGGTCTCCGTCATTTTGGGTGGCCGCATTGAGGCTCACGTACCACCTGTAAAACACAAACAACAAGGGACGCCTAAAACTTCACGGACAATATGAAAACTGAAAAATAACCGCTACTTCACCCACTAGCCACAGCTCACCTTGCCAGAGTCAGCACCGGCACCAGCATCCCGCTTTGCACATCGCTGCGCACATTCACATTAAAAAAAAGAAAAACATAATGTGGCCACATAGCCACCGGTCACAACTTCCCTCCAACACCCTGCACCAACTCACCTTCTTACAGGGCTCTGCTCACTGCCTCTGTTGCTCTTCAAAGAGCTACTTATCCCTCTGCATCTAAAAAACCCAAATTGTTACACAGCTTACCCAGGTGTCAATCAAGAGCTTCACAATTCCAGAGCTCTCATCTCTGCTTCAGAGTACCACCTAGAGGCCAGGGGCAGCCTGCCATTCAAAACAACACACCCAGCTTAGAGGCAGGCACACACAAGTCTTAACACCTTTGAGATGCAATCTGCTTCGCTCCCACTCAACAGCCCCTCCCAGAAGGCTCCCATCCTCTCTGTAGAACACTCCCGAAATGACTGGCCGCCCAGCCTGCCACCAGCTACTCAACCCAATATGACTGTACAACCGTTGCCTAAACGGTTTATGGATATCAAAATGTTAACCAGAGACACTTATCGCTATACCACCTACACCTGACTCTACAGCCCCAGGCAGAGCAGCTCCAAGCCACACATGCACACAGACAAAGTGAGACCAATGCTACACAGAACTCTACAAACGAGGTGACGCAAAGATGAGAGAAAGCTATCAGCAAGAAGGATGACTCCCGAATGAGTTGCGCTGTCGGGCAAGACGACCTACAGAGCCGTAATGCAAGGTGAGGAGTTTCTATGGCAGCCCCAGAAAAAAAAAAAAAGGCAGGAACCTAATGGCCCATTCCGAGAAGTTACGGTCAAAACCGAGACGACTGATGTGCAAGAAGCCTGTCTTCGAGACCTAAGAATGTAAGGATGCAGGGAAGAGGTCTCAGTCCGCAGAAACGGACAGCTAGCGATCAGAGTTGCCAGCACAGCCCAGAATCACGCCGCAAATGAGGATGGCCTGGAAACGTCCTAGACGCAAGACAGATCCACGCTTGAAACTCCTCACGCAAAAAAAGAAAAAAAGAAATGCCCAGCTGGCACTGCATCACCCAGTACAGGCATTTGAGACCACAGGGATGACGCCCGAGACGTCTGGCTTGCTCTTCAAGTGCAAAGCAGAATGAGGACATTGAGACCCGAGAAATTTCCTAGACACAGTGAATGGACTAGACAAACTACACAACACCACAGAGACAAGCTGGAACTGCCCTGCCCGTGCTCATCTGGTGCCAAAACGTAACCCATTCCTTTCCCTGCCCAAGGAGACCTGTTCCTGGACAGCCCTCTCCCCTGTGTTAACTTTAAAATCCCTTCCGCGAAATTCCCAAACTTATCTCCCGCCTACTCCACCGTCCCCCACCTCCAGCACCTGTCCTGCAACTTAGCTTGCAGAGGGCCAGGGATCCAAATCCATCCTCAGCAAAAGAAACACGCGAGCCAAATGGGACTCTCCCACAGACTCCAAATTCCTCTTACTCGTCTGTAAAATCCAAACGAAAAACCAAGATATTGCTGCCAGACAGCATTGGACCAGTCAATGCCAACCTCTGACAAAACACACCCCCCACACCCCCCCAAGAAGGGCCATGTCATTCCACTCCTCACCTGCTCCGCACCAGTTCGAAAGCTAGGCGCTGCAGCCTTTGTCGATCGTGGCACTTGAGATACCAAGAAATAAAACTACTGTTGTGCTTGTGAGAAGTCACTGGTCCTGCAACTCTCCTCACTAATAGCCAGCTCACCTCAAACACGCATCCTATTCTAGAAGTGACCTGCACATCACCTGCAAAAGAAAAGGTAAGTGTTTAACCAAGCTGCCACGTAAGACTTGGCTCTTAGATGCCGACCTAGCACACAACAGCCTCAGCTGCTCGGACGGCTCATCGGCATGCGGCTTCATCCCTCCGAGGCCATGTGTGGCACCTGCGAAAAACGAGGCAAAAACCAAGGCAAAAAATGAGTGCCGAGCTACTGCCCAAAACCGATGCCTGTCCGCAGTGATGCCTAGCTCCCGCTCCTTTACCTCACCCTCTCCCCGGTCCAGCCTCTGTCATTTCAGGCGGCTGCGTTGAGGCTCGGGTACCACCTGTAAAACACAAACAACAAGGGATGCCTAAAACTTCACTGACAATACAAAAACTGAAAAATAACCGCTACTTCACCCACTAGCCACAGCTCACCTTGCCAGAGTCAGCACTGGCACCAACATCCCGCTTTGCACATTGCTGCACACCTTGAAAGAAAAAACACCAAACCATAATGTGGCCACATAGCCACAACTTCCCTCCGACACCCTGCACCGACTCACCTTCTTACAGGGCTCCACTCCCCTCCTCTGTTGCTTTTTAAAGAGCTACTCATCCCTCTGCATCTGAAAAAAACCCCAAATTGTTACACAGCTTACCCAGGTGCAGATCAAGAGCTTCACAGTTCCAGAGCTCTCATCTCTGCTTCAGAGTACCACCTAGAGGCTAAAGGCAGCCCGCCTTTAAAAACAACACACCCAGCTTAGAGGCACACACCCACGAGCCTTAACACCTTTGAGATGCAATCTGCTTCGCTCCCACTCAACCGCCCCTCCCAGAAGGCTCCCATCCTCTCTGTAGAACACCCCCAAAATGACTGGCTGTGCAGTCTGCCACCAGCTACTCAACCCGAGACGACTGTACAACCGTTGCCTAAATGATCTAGGCATATCAATGCGTTAACCAGAGATATAGCACCTACCCATGACTCTACAGCCCCAGGCAGAGCAGCTCTAAGACACACACACACACACACACACACACACGCACACAAAGACAAAGGGAAACTAACACTACACAGAACTCTACAAAAAAGGCGACAAAGATGAAAGAAACCTCTTGGCAAGAAGGATGACTCCCAAATGAGTTGCACTGTCAGGCAAGACCTACAGAGCCATGAGGTAAGGAGGTTCTATGGCAGCCTCTAGAAAAAGATTTGAACATAATGGCCTGTTATAAGAGGTAAAGGTCAAAACACAGATGATGCGTGAGCGAGAAACGTGGCCTCAAGACCTATGAGCATAACGATGCAGGGAAGAATTCTCAGTTCGCAAAAACCAACAGCTAGCGAGCAGAGCTGCCGATGCATTCTTGAGCGACGTCGCAGATGAGGACCGCCCAGTAACTTCCGAGATGCGAGACCCATCCACGCTTTAAGCTTGTTATGCAAGAGAAGCGGTGCCAAACAGGCACTATGCTGGCATGTACAGGCAGCAGAGACCCCAGGGATGGCGCCCGAGATATTCGTCTTGCTCCTTGAGCAGAAAAAGGAATGAGGACATCGAGACCCGAGACACATCCAAGACAGAAGACCGACTGGACAAACTACATAACAGAGACAGGCTGGAACTGCCCTGCCTGACGCATCCTAGTCTGGCGCAGAAAAGTAACGTGGCTCCCTTTACCTGCCCACAGGGAACTGTCCCTGGACAGTCCTCTCCCCTGTGCTAATTTTAACTCCGTCCCTGCAACTTCCAGCCTTGCCCTGTCCTTGGCTCTGGCCCCTCAACTTAGTTTTCAGAGGTCTAGCTGTCCATTCTTGACCAAAAAATCACCCACATTAGCTAACTCAGATGCTGGTGCAATCCCCAGGTTCCTCCGTCATCTGCAGAAAAAAACCCCACCAAATAACAAATTCTGTGATCAGTAATCACCACATCAGCCAACACCAACCTCTGCCACAACACCCCCTTCATTGGGAGCACCACGGTGTTCTGCTCACCTGCTCCAACTGCAGTGTTGGATGCTGCAGCCATCGTTACTTGTGGCACCCGAGATACCCAAAGATGTAAAATTACCATTGAGCTTGCGAGAAATCACCGGCCTCGTGAGCCTCCTCGCTACTACACCAGCTCACCTCAAATGCTCACCCAATTCCACAAGCAGCCTGCGCACACCTGCAAAACTAAAGAGAAACACTTCACTGAGTTTCTGCAGGATACTTTGCTCTTACACACCAACTCATCCAACAACTACCTTGCCCGCTCGGACCGGCTGTCAGCGTGAAGCTTCACCCCTCTGAGGCTGTAGAACTGCATCACCTGAAAAAAAAAAAAAAAAAAGGCAAATAACTCATGCCAAGATACTGCCCAAACCGCAGCTGGGCCCCATCGATTCCCATCTGCTGCTCCTTTACCTCACCTGCTCACCAGCCCTGCCTCTGCCCTTTACTGGTTGCTACATTAAGGCTTGCGTACCACCTGTAAAACACAAACAAGGGATGCTTATAACATCATTGACAATGAGATGCCTAAAAAATAGCTGCTACTTCAGCCCACTAATCATTACTCTCCTCTCCCATCCCACTTTGCTCATTGCTTTGTGCCTTCAAAATAAAAAAACTTGAAACCTATAAGCTAATCAGACAACCACCGGTCACATCTCCCCTCTGACAATACATGCCGACGCACCTTCTTCCATCCCTCCGCTCGCCTCTCCTTCATTGCCCTTTAGCGCGCAGCTCGTTCCTCTGCGTCCAAAAAAGCGATATCAAACAAGTCGCCCAGGTGCTATCAAAAGCTTAACAATTCCAGAGATCTCATTTCCATTTAGGAATGCCATCTGGAGGCCAAATACAGCCTGCCACTAAAAACATCTGGTCACCTCCCATGTCTCTGCATAGCACTACAGAAATAACTCTCCTCGCTTGGTGGCTATACAGCTACTTACACTGAAGCGGACCACTCAAAATCAGAGATGCTGACATGGCCCGGAACAACGACACCAAACCACACCGACTGGAAACTTCCGAGACACGAGACCTATCCGAGCTTTAAGCTTGTTACGCGAGAAAAGACGTGCCCGAGGGGCACCGTGCTGACGAGTATGGGCATTCGAGACCCTAGGAATGGTGCCCGAGGCACGTGAAGTGCTCCTCGAGCGCAAAGAGCAACGAGGACATCGAGACCCGAGAAAGGTCCGATACACAGAAGACACGCTACACAAGCTATGCAGCTACAGGCTGGAAGAGTCCTGCCTGGCACAAGCTAGTATTGTGCCAAGAGCAACCCGCTCCCTTTACCTGCCCAAAGGGGATGGTTCCTGGACAGCCCTCTCCCCACACCAATTTTGAAACCCCTCCTCACAGCTCCCAACCTTGTTCCCTCCTCCCAGAACCCCCTCCCAAACACCAGTCCCTCCACTTAGCTTTCAGAGGGCCGAGGCTCTGAATCAATCCTCAACAAAATACCACATCAGCCAGCCAGGATGTTCCTCAGTTACCAGGTTCCTCTTCGTCTGCACAGAACTGGTACCAGCAGTAAGTATCAACACAGACTTTGTCCACAACATTCTCCTGCTCAAAAGGAACGCGGCCTTCCTCTTGTCTGCTCCAATGTCAGCCTCGGATGCTGTAGCCATCATCGCTTGTGGCACCTAAAATGCCAGAAGACGGAAAACTACCATTGCGCTTCTAAGATATCACATAATTTGTCATCTCACAGATGCATACAAGATGTTCACCCTAACCCCTGTTAGCTAACCTCACCAACAGTCCTATTATAGAGAGAAGGTAACAATGATTAACAGTGTACAACAAATAGTCGTATAGCTCGATAGTTCCATCTTCAATAAAGTCAGGAGTTCCAAAAAAGTATGATACACCTAGATTAAATAAAAAAAAGCACATTATTAAGCCCTCATCCCAGCCCAGAAGACTCAAAACAAAATTATTGACCTAAAAAAAAAAAAAAAAAAAGCTGTATACAAGCATACTTTCTGAGCTAAATACAGCTGAACCTTGACCAATCCTGAAGCTCTTACCTCAGACAGAGTTCTCTGCTTCTTTAAACATCAAAACATATCTGCCCAAATATTTTAGAGAGGTCAAAACCTGCCATTACCTGAAGGCCCAACAGAGCACTGACATCAGAGAAGGCCCAGAGCAGAATGACCCCACTGAGCAGAGCCCCGGGGCTCATATACTCCAGGACCTGCCCACCACCCTTCCCGCAATCACCTGGGAAAGGGGCAGGGCAAACCCCCACAACACATAAAGGTGACTGGAGGAGCAGCAGGGAGTTTTCTCAGCTGCCTTCAGTTTGTGGGGTGCAAATTTTCAAATGGAGAAAGCCACCTGTACCAGAAACAAATATTCCTGCTCTTTTACTCCAGCTACATTAATTGCATCAGCAATATGACTGGATAGGGAATTCTAAAGAAAAAAAATTTATTTTTCTGGGGTGTAGGTAGGAAAAAAGATAGATGCCCTATGAAGCTGTGTAGGAAAGTGGCTCCTTAAATACAACAGCAAGATTATTATCAAAAATTATGTGCTTTCCTTTATCTATAAAACAAACAAAATGGAAGCAATAGCAAATTAAAATAGGCAGATAAAAAGGAAATTTTGAAGGAAGGATTAAGAACAGAGCATGGCAAGGGGAGAGAAATAGGGTCAGCAAAGGAAATAAGTGAAGATATTAAATAAAGGTGATGGAGGTGAAGATGTGCAGGAAGACATAAGCCACACGAACACGGACCCGGATAAATGGAGACACAAAGAGAAAATTTAGAGGGAGACTTGGAAATGCCATTTTCACAAGCAATGAGGAAGAATGAAGTAAGCTGGTGGGGAGACAGAAAGGAAAGGTACAAGGTGACACTTTACAGGGTAATGCTAGCAGAAGACAGAAAAGCTTTGGGGAACCAGAAAGCCTGAAAGGCAGACAGAGGCAAGGACAGGCAAGGAGGCAAGCAGAGATCTGGAAAACCGTGGGAGGGATGGGCCGGGATCCATGTGAGGCGACACGTGGCTCCTGGTGCCAACGGCAGACCTCCAGCACCCCGAAGCTTATCTCTCTGTCTCTGCCCCTTCCTCCTCCACAGTACCGGCTGCCTGACCTTGGGAGTAGGCAGTGGGTGATTCAATGCACCTCTCCCATGATGTTTCCTGGACACGCAGCAGCTCAAGTGTGTGGCCGATGGAGGCAGCAACGTCCTGGTGTCGTGTGCTGGTTGGGTGCTCTGTTGGGGATGGCTCCTTCCTTGCCACAGTGTAACGGGTCTGTGTGGCAAGGTTTTGGTAGCAGGGGGGTTACAGGGGTGGCTTCTGTATGAAGTTGCTAGAAGTTTCCCCTATGTCGGATATAGCCAATGCCAGCTGGCTTTAAGACGGACCCGCCGCTGGCCAAGGCTGAGCCAATCAGCAAGAGTGTTTTTCGCCTCTGTGATAACATATTTAAGAGAGTGAAAAAGTTGTTGTGCAGCAGTAATTGCAGCGAGTGAGAGGAGCGAGAATATCTGAGAGAAACATCCTGCAGAGACAAAGGTCAGTGAAGAAGGGGGGGAGGAGATGCTCCAGGTGCCACAGCAGCGATTCCCCTGCAATGTGTGGTGAAGACCATGGTGAAGCAGGTTGTCCCCCTGCAGCCCATGGGCGGAGGAGCAGATGACTGCCTACACCCCCTGGAGGCCCCCACATCAGAGTAGGTGGATACCTAAAGGAAGCTGTGACCCCGTGGGAAGCCTGCACTGGAACAGGCTCCTGGCAGGACCTGTGGTCTGTGGAGAGAGAGAAGTCCACGCTGGAGCAGGTTTGCTGCTAGAGACCCCGTGAGGGGGGCTCATGCTGGAGCAGTCGGTTCCTGAAGGACTGCACACCATGAAGGAGACCCACGTTGAGGCAGTTCATGAAGGACTGAACCCGTGGGAAGACTCAGGCTGGAGAAGTCACAGAGGACCTTCTCCCGTGAGGGGGACCCCACATTAGAGCAGGGGAAAAGTGTGAGAAATCCTCCCCCTGAGGAGGAAGAAGCAGCAGAAAACAACAGTGTGATAAACTGACCCTAACCCCCATCCCCTGTTTTCCCCCCTGTGCCACTGGAGGGGAGGAGGGAGGAAAATCGGGATCAAAGTTATGCCCGGGAAAGGAGGGAGGGGTGGGGGGAAGGTGTTTTAAGATTTGGTTTTATTTCTCATCACTCCTCTCTGAGTTAATTGGTAATAAATTACATTTCCTTTCAGTTGAGTCTGTTTTGCCCATGACTGTAAATGCTGAGTGATCTCCCTGTCCCTATCTCAACCCCACGAGCCTGTTGTTTTTTTTTTTTTTTTCCCTCTTCTCTCTCCTGTCCAGTTAAGGAGGGGGAGTGATAGAGTGGCTTTGGTGGGCACCTGGCATTTTGGCCAGGGTTAACCCACCACACACGGGGACCGGCTGCTCCTTGCTGGGGACAGCTCCTTGTGGAAGCCCCTTTGTTTGACTCCTCAGCCAGTTCCTGCAGCTGGGCATGCCCAGGCAGTCCCCTTCCTAGCCCACAGCAGGGCCAGCCCTACCGTCAGCCTCACTGGCCACACCTGCCCCAGCTCCAGCTAGAGTCCATCAGGAACAAGGGCCTGGCAAAAGCACACTGGCCCCTCCCTGGCACCTGCCCACAGCCACAGGCTCTGTACCCAGGGGCTTGAAAGCCATCCAGGGGCACAAGAAAAGTTTACTCATTCCTGCTCAGAACAAATTCTGGCACCGAGTCAGCTACAAGGCTCGGTGCCCAAACGCAGCAGGACAGTGGGAGACAAGAGAAGAGGAGAAGCAGGAGGAAGATAGAGAAGAGGTGGGGGACAGGCAACAGGGAAACCAGACGCTGTCAATGGGAGAGGGACGGGAAGCGGGGCAACAGTAGAGAGAGAGGAGAGCTGAGAGATTTAGCAAAAAAAAAAAAAAAACAAAAAACAGGGAGAGATGGAGGAATATATGAGAGAGGGGGAGCAGGAGAGAGAGGCCAAAGGGACCAGCAGGACAACAAGGTAGAGACAAGACGAGGGACAAAGGAAAAATATAAAGTGATAAGGGAAAAGAAGCAGAAGCAAGAACTAACACATAGGGTCAGGAAGAAATAAAGAGGGAGATTTAGGACAGTGAACTGCACTAGTACATGTAGTAGATACATGGCTTTCATTTCCATTTCATTTTATACATATAAATGAGTATTATTGTCTCTCTCTATATATATGAGACATTTTTCACTATTTGAACACCTCACACCCATATTTACATGTTTTAATATTTTTTTAATCCCCTCATGAATTTTCAGGTGGGTTTTGGCTATGATTCCCCCCCCCCCCCCCCTTTTTTGGGGGAACTCCACAACCCCCCTCATCCCCCACTCACCCGCTACTCTGCTGCATCATCACTCCCTGTGATACTTAGAAGCCCAAGTGACATCACACACACAAGCCCCTTTTTATTCACTCAGAAAAAGAGTCACAAAATGAGGGAAACTGCCCCAACCAGCAGCTCATTAACTCTGAGAACACTATTTACATACGGATGAACCTCCACCCCATAAAAGGGGAGCTCTGCTAGAAAAATAAAGGAGGGTAGCCCCCCCAGATGGCTGCAGGCCCCTCCCAGCCCCTATCCCACAGGCTGGTGGCTGCCCCATGGTGGGGCAGGGAGCGCGCCAGAGGATGGTGCCACTTTTCTGGCTCAGGCTCTGCTCTGCAATGGTCAAACCCAGGTTTGGGGGGTGATCGATTACGCGCCACAAGATGCTTACAGACACACACCTAGAAAACAAAAACCCCAAATATATTGCAGCATATTAAAAAAATAGTACAGAAGAAAGCAGAGGAATTAATTCAGAATAAGGGATAGGATAGCAGTCAAGCTAGAGGAGGATTCTAGGTAAACAGGTCCACTCAAAATACAACACATCCTTTAAAAGCCATTTGAACACTTAAAAGCAGTATTAAGACTAGAATCATTGAATGGTTTGTGTTGGAAAGGACCTTAAAGACCATCTAGTTTCAACCCCCCCTGCCACGGGCAGGGACACCTTCCACTAGACCAGGTTGCTCCGAGCCCCATCCAATCCGGGCTTGAACAATTCCATGGGAGAGGGCAGCCACAGCTTCTCTGGACAGCCTGCTCCAGTGTCTCACCACCCTCATAGCAATTCTTCCTAATATGCACTTGGCCCACCACCACTTGGCCCAAAAAAGACAGTGACAGGTGGCAGGCCAGAGGGACAAGGAAAGACAGGATGAAAGACAGAGAAACATAGAAAACAGGTGACTGACGGGGAGCCAGAAAGCAGGAAACTCTGAAAGAGTCAGGGGCGCAGGGAGCCGGATATCGAGATAGAGAGATGAGAGCAACAGAGAGCATGACAGGGACAGAGGTGAAGTAAAAATAACAGGAACGGGGAGAAGCACAAAGGGTCAGAGAAAGAAAGAGATGAACAGCAAGGAGGAATGGGACAGTGAGATACAGAATGAAAAACACAGTGACAGTAAGCAAGACAAAGGGGCATAGAGAGACAAGGAAAAAAGAAGGAGAGCTACCAGAGGACTGAAACAAAATTTGGAGCTTCCAAACTCCCTTGCTTTCTAATGCTTCTCACAGAGATGGGAGGCTAGGTCCGGCCGGGTAAGGATTCTGAGATGAAAACTCAGTAACAAGAGTGTTATTAAGCAGGCATTCTTTATTGCAGCACTGTGGATTGCTCCACCGGGGTGGTTTCACAAAGCAGTTTAAGTAGAGTTTAATCCATCCATATTCATTACATATTCAGTACTTTCCTAGAATTCATTACTACATGTTGATGATCTTGGAACATATTTTTCGTTACCCTGATCTCATGGTTTACTTGTGTATATTTCCAAGTTCCTGTTATTTACATTTGGCGGTATACCTATATCTTCCAATCACCAAAGGTCATTCTTCTTCCTTGGCACAAACACATGATAAGTTACCCATCTCTTTGACTGATCTCTGACAGATAAATTGGGAGGGACATCTAACCAGCTGCACCGCCCAGGAGAGATGCCACCGAAACACACCATCGAAAGCCAGACAGAAATAAAGTACTTCGGAGCACTGTGTCCAAACATGGGGAAAAACACCCCTAACATTCAGTGGCCTCTCTTTTTAAATATTTAGAACAAATACTGAACTGCTTAAATACCCCTCATAAACTACACACTGCGGCTATTTGGCAGTTACAGTTTAAACAACACAAGTCCATTTGTAAGTTACACAACTTTAACTTTTTTTTTTTCTTCCTGTCATAAATCAAACTTATAAAAAGTCAGTGAGATAAGAGATCCCCCATATGGTTTCACTTTTTTTGGAAAAAAAAATAGAATCGTGGAATCATTGTGGTTGGAAAAGACCTTTAAGGTCATCACGTCCAACCGTTATCCTAACACTGCCAAGCCCACCACTGAACCATGTCCCTCAGCACCACACCTATAAGTCTTTGAACACCTCCAGGGATGGTGACTCCACCACCTCCCTGGGCAGCCTGTTCCCATGTCTAACCACTCTTTTGGTAAAGAAATTCTTCCTAATATCCAATCTAAATCTCCCCTGGTGCAGCTTGAGGCCATTACCTCTTGTCCTGTCATTAGTTACTTGGGAGAAGAGACCAACACCAGCCTCACTACAACTTCCTTTGAGGTAGCTGTAGAGAACAATAGGGTCTCCTCTCAGCCCCCTCTTCTCTAGGCTAATCAATCCCACTTCCCTCAGGAGCCCCTCATAACACATGTTTTCATGACCCCTCTGCTTCTTTCCCCTTCTCTGGACCTGCTCCAGGACCTCAACGTCTTTCCTACACTGTGGTGCCCAAAATTGCACAGAGCACTCAAGGTGGGGTCTCACCAGTGCTGAGTACAGGGGCACGATCACTCCCCTGCGCCTGCTGGCCACACCATTGCTGATACAGGCCAGGATGCTGTTGGCCTTCTCGGCCACCCGGGCACACTGACAGCTCATGTTCAGCTGACTGTCAACTAGCACCCCTGAGTCCTTTTCTGCCGGGCAGCTTTCCAGCCACATTTTCCAAAGCCTGTAGCGCTGCATGAGGCTGTTGTGATCGAAGCGCAGGACCCGGCCCTTGGACTTGTTAAACTTCATGCAACTGATCTCAGCCCATCGATCCAGCCTGTCCAGATCCCTCTGCAGAGCCTCTCTACCCTCAAGCAGATTAACAGCCCTACTTAAATTCGTGTCATCTGCAAACTTGCTGAGGGTGCACTCGATCCCCTCATCCAGGTCATTGATAAAGATGTTAAACAAGACCAGCCCAATACTGAGCAAGTTCCTCCACCAGCTCCCTCAGCACTCTCGAGTGCATTTCGTCCGGCCCCATAGACTTGTGAGTGTCCAAATGGCAGAGCAGGTCATTAACTACTACTTCCTGGATTATGTCGGAATTCTCCTGGTCTCCATCCCTGTCCTCCTGCTCAGGGGGCTGATTACCTTGAGGGTAACTACTCTGACTATTAAAGACTGAGGCAAAGAAGGCTTTAAGTACCTCAGCCTTTTCCTCACCCTAATAACAAACCCCCAGTGCTGCGATACCTAAGGCTACCAAACACGACTGGCAGATGTGCCAGGAAAAAAAAATAAAAAAAAAAAAGAAAAAGAAAAAATAAACTTGATCATTCTTAGTATAGATGTCAGTGTCTCAGTCAGGTTTTCACATACCCCTAAAAGATATTTTAAAAGCTTGCAGACTGCAAAAGCATAAAGCTTTTAATGTGAAAACAGTCCGTTTCTTCAGAACACCCGATCTCTGATGCACAGTTTTTCCTCTTTGAGAACAATACAATTCTCACAGAATCATTTCTTAGTAAGTGCACAGAAACAGAAGAATACGCACCCTCTCAGGAAGAGAAAAATAAACAGAGGCAAGTACGTTTCTCATAGGCCTAACATGCTCCAGGATAAACATTATTTTATTTGTTCAGTCATGACGGAGCAGTGGGGAAAGCGGCAAAAGCGAAGACAAACAGCAGCAATGTTAAGTGAAATCCAGCTTTAATTCTGATCACATCTTTAAGAGACTCTCCAAGTCTACACCTCAGTCCTACGAAGGACTAGTCCTTTTTTTGGAAGGACAAGCTTCTTTTTTCATGTAAAAGTCCTAGACTGAGGACTCCACAGAACAGAATGTGGACTGAACCACAGGACAAGCAGTCATCAATGCTCTAATGAAAAAACCAAATCAATTATAAACCAAGTTTAAAAATTACTTTCCATCCTGTTTCTTTGGTTACATTTCTACGGGCATCTAGGTGCTCAAAACTTCACTGTCCTGACACCACAGGTTACTGACAATGTACTCGGGCATCTAAAAATAAAAGGCCATCTTCATCTCATCGATAAAATTAGGGTGAACCAACACAAGAGAAATAGACAAGGTAACAGGCAGCTCTTACTTTATCACAGATGAGTCTCTTCCTTTACCTGGAATGAAAACATTTCAAACTCCCAAAGGCCTCCTTGGGGAACAAGCCGTGCTTTGTTAATGGCACTTTGTCACCAGCTTTTCTGCCCTGGCAGCAGATGGGCCGTTTTCCAGGCTTGAGTGGGGAGGGGCGGGGTGTGGTCGCGCAAGGACGGACTCTGCATACCAACCAATATGGTTTCAAGCAAAAGCCGTTTATTGAACGTTTGGCTGCGTCTTATATACTGTTTTATTTCCGTACATGTGATCATGCATTTTCAGATTGGCTATCTCGCTTTGTCCACCCGCCCAGCATGCAGTTACCTTACTTATGCGATTGGTTACAAGTTCTATGCGACAGTGTCTGTTAGTACCTACTATTCACCCGTTATTTCCTCTATGTCCATATTAAGTATGCTCTCTCTCTGCTAGATAGTCTCCTACAGCGGGGGAACCCTTCCACTCGCCCCGGTCCCTCCACACACACTCTCCCAGCCTCACATGGGCCATCGCCCGAGCAATGACCGCAGCAGCTTGCACAGGATTTCCCTCGTGGGACGTGGAAGGTGACACTGGGAAGAGGCGGTGAAACAGGAACCTCTTGGTCAGGATGCCTGGCCAGCAGCGAGAAGACCAGGCAGGGGAAAAGCCTCACATGGGCAAAAACCTCTCACGGAGGCATGGACAGGTGGATAGGGAGGGGCATATACAGGTGCATACATGTTGCACATTCTAATACCTAATAATCTCACCTTCAGTCATATTAAGGGAAAAGCTGTCAGCCAAACTAGGGAAAAAAACAAGGTTACATCCTGCATGAAGTCCAGAGTTCCAGGAAAATCCAGTGCAGCTAGAACAAAAAAAATTCCGTTAAAAAAAATTCTGTGTTTTTAAAGTATCTTGCCACCCCTGAACACTCAGTATAAAATTGCTGACATCAAAACCAACAAACCAGCATCCAATGGCACTCTCTATGTGCTGCTGGACCTTGCCCAGTCCCACAACTCTTACCTCAGATGCTTCTGCTTCTCTCCGTGACCAAACCGCAATACCTACACATCCCAGCCAGCTCCTGAGCTGCCACCGCTGATAGCACCAACAGAGCACCCACACCACAGCAACCTCAGAGCAGAATGAGCTCACTGAGCAGAGACCAGGGCTCATATACCCCAGACCCCGACCACCACCCTTCCCACAATCACAGGGAACTGAATAAACGGAGACACCGAGAGAGGGAGACCTAGAAATGCCATTGTCACAAGCAACGAGGAAGAATGAAATCAGAGCTGGTGGGGTGCCAGAAAGGAAGAGACATAGAAAGGAAAGGTAGAAGGTGATACTTTACAGGGCAATGCTAGCAGAAGAGCAAAAAGCTTTGGGGAACTAGACAGCCTGAAAGGCAGACAGAGGCAGGGACAGGCAAGGAGGCAGGCAGAGATCTGGAGAACCAGGGCAGGGATGGGCCCGGACACACACGAGGGAACACGTGGCTCCCGGTGCCAACGGCAGTCCTTCACCGCCCCGAGGCTTTTCTCTCTGCTTCTGCCCCTTCCTCCTCCACAGTGCCGGCTGCCTGACCTTAGGAGTAGGCGGTGGGTGACTCAACGCACTTCTCTCACGAGGTTTCCTGGACATGCAGCAGCTCACACGTGTGGCCAACAGAGCCGCCAAGGTCCTGGTGCCGTGTGCTGGTGGCGTGCTCTGTTGGGGATGGCTGGGAGGGATCCTTCCTTGCCACAGGGACCGGCTGGAGACAGCTGCCTGTGGTGGCCCCTTGGTTTGACTCCTCAGCCAGCTCCTGCAGGCAGGCATGCCCAGGCAGCCCCCTTCATAGCCCAAAGCAGGGCCAGTCCCACCATTAGCCTCACTGGCCACACCTGCCCCAGCTGGAGCCCATCAGGAACAGGGGCCTGGCCAAATCCCCACAGCATATGGCCCCCTCCCTGGCACCTGCTCACAGCCACGAGCTCTGCACCCAGGGGCTTGAATACCATCCAGGGGCACAGAGGAGGCAGGAAAAGTTTACTCACCTCTGCCCAGAACAAATCCTGGCACTGAGCTGGCTACAAGGCTCAGTGCCCAAACACAGCAGGACAGCAGGAGAGAAGAGAAGAGAAAAAACAGGAGGAAGATAGAGAAGAGGTGGGGGACAGGCAGCCAGTAAACGGGATGCTGCAAACAGGGGAGGGACAGGGAGCAGGACAGTAGCGTAGAGAGAGGAGTACTGGGACACTGAGCAAAAAACCCAGGGAGAGGTGGAGGAATACATAAGAGAGAGGAGGAGCAGGAGAGAGAGTCCAAAGGCACCAGCAGGACCACAAGGCAAGGACAAGACGAGGGACAGGCAAATATTGTAAAGCAGTAGGGGAAAAGAAACAGAGGCAAGAACTAACACATAGGGTCAGGAAGACAAAAAGAGGGAGCCTTACAAAGACAATGTAAAAAGTGACACCATTTCCACCCCCATCTTGATTTCCACATTTTCCCTGACTTCGCACCCCATCTCAGCCTCCACTTTCTTCCAGCCCTGCCACCTCCCCCTGGCTTGAGGGGAAGCCCCAGTGCCATCGGAATGGCAGCAGGGTGCCTGGCAGGCTTCCACAGCAAAGGGGCCAGGACAGAAAGCCATTGTTGGCCCTCCCCATCCCTGGGCAGCCCTTTCCCAGGCAGCGGAAGGAGCGACAGGCAGGGCAGCAGAGATGGACCAGGATGTGCATGGGAGAACATGTGACTCACCCCAGCTCCCAGCACCGGCTCAGACCTTCAGTGCCCCAACACTTTTCTCTCAACTCCCCTCCACTGCCAGGCTGGCCAGCGGCTCACACACAGCCAATGCAGGCACCAAGCTCTTGGAAACCAGTGCTGGTGGTCTGCTCCATCACGGACAGCTCAGAGGGACCCTTCCTCACCACAGGGACCAGCCATCCCATGATGGAGGCACCTCCACCTCCTCCTGAGCCAGTTCCCCTTTACCAGCTCCCTCAGGCAGCCCCTTTATAGTCCACAGCAGGGCCAGCCCTGTCAGTAGCCCCACTGGCCACACCTGGAGCCCATCAGGAACAGGGGCCACAGGCAAGAACAAACACCCAGGGACAAGGAGCTCTGAAGAGGGAGATGTAGGAAGAAAACGTAAAAAGTAATGCTGCTTTTCCACTCTCCCACCCACCTCTGCCCTTGGGAAAGCCTGATGGAAACCATGAGACTTCAGGGTGTCCCTGCTGGGTGCCCCTCATTCCCCCTGACATCTACTGGTGATGGCATTTTGCGGTAGTCTTAGGGATTTGGGGCCCAAGGAAGTGCCAGAGCAAAGTTCGGAATGTTAACAGCTTATTGGTGCTGTACATCTGGAGAAGCAATACTTGGAGAGGTGGGGGCAAGGCAGCTGCATGGAGCGGGGACAAGGCGGGGACAATGCATGCCCATGGGAGGCAGGTGCAAGGCAGAAGCACAGGGCGAGGACAACAGCATGAGCTATGCACACCCATAAAGAGGGTACACAAAGGAGGAAAAGCACACCCATGGGAGGCAGGGACACGACAAGTAGGGCCAGGCACACCCACCCTTGGCAAGGCCACCGAGTTGGGGGTGGCATGGGAAAAACCCCACCTGAAGGCAGAGACAGGGGTATGGGGGGGCATAGACAGGTGCAGACGTGGTGCGCATCCTCACGGCTGCTCGATAGTCTCACCTTCAAGTCCTAGGAAGGGAAATGCGGTCACCAACACTCCTCACAAAAAACAAGTTGCCATCCTGCAGGAAGTTTCTAAAATGAAATCTAAGTTTTTGTTCGTCGGATTTAATGGGCGTCGGTTTTTTCTTTTAGCTCTACTTGGAAGGAATTGGTACCCGTCCCCTCCTCCCCCCCCAACGGCTATGTTTAAATTTTGGCAGTCGTGACTCCCTGTTGGTTTTCTAATCTTCCTTTTATTTTAAATCTAAATCTTTTAGCGTTATGTTAGTTCACCACCGCCCGGGAATTCTTTTAGTACCTACGTTTAAACGGAGCCGTTATTGAACGATTCCTTTTTTTATTTCTCTTTATCTAAAGATCTAAAGCTTCGATTACTCTTTTGGTTCTAAGCAGGAGTCACTGTTGCCTCCCAGCTTGCTTACAGCGGTGTGCTCGTTTAAGCGTTAGAGCCTCCCAATTAGTTTCCAGTTCAATTGGTTTAGCAGTGGTTATGTTTAAATGGAGCTGTTCACGACTCCCAATTAGTTTTCTGTCTTTATCACTTCAAGAGGGTCTCTCAACTATTCATTTTTTGAATTGCAATACGGACCGGGAATCATTACTGCCCGGTTCATTAAGTAACATCTGCCACTAAATTTAGTCATTACTCAACCCTAGGTAATATTTCTTCTCTTTAGGCGCGCTCTAATATTTTGTGACTTTACCACGAAGTGGATTAACTAGGACGCGTGATTTTTTTCTTTTCCTGTTAGAGTTGTTTCGCTACAGCTATTACTTCCAGTTAGTGCTCTGTTGTTGATATTCTGCTGCTTGCCCTTTGATTACATCAATGGGGAGTAAGTACTGTCTGCGAAGCGGGAAGCAATAGCTAGAGCGGACGACGGGCAGTATTTGCTCCCAAAGACTATTCTGGTTACTGTGACGGACATTTTTATTTTAAACGTTTTGACGTAAACGAGCGGTAAAAATTAAACTAATAGAAACTGACCACTTTGGAATTCCCCAGGAAAAACCACCGGAGCGCCTCGACGCGACCGGAGCCAGGACGCCTGCCGCGGTCCACTTGGGACGCTCGACGGTTTTGCACTCCGTCTCCAAAGCTTGAAGCTCCGCGGAGCGCAACCTCCCCGAGCGGCGACTCGGCCTGTAGCCACCGCCCGCTCTTCTCTCCGGCTCCGCCACCCGTTTTTTTCCAGAGCAGCCCAAAATCCCGGGGAAGCGAACCCGCGCACAGCAGATACGCCGCGACACCAAACCTCCGGCTGTCCAGCTGCGCCGCCCCCGACCGTCGCTGCTGCGCCAACGGGAGCCTCCGGCCGACGCGGTGCCGAGCGCCCGCGACCCCGTCGGCCGCCGGCTCTGCCAGCGGCGCGGTCCGGCGAAATCCGCGACGCTGCCGAGTCTGCGGCGAGTCCGGGGCGTGTTTTTTTAGCGAAGGAAAAGGCCATTTCAAGTCTCAAGTCCGACCTGCAAGGAAAAAGAAAGCCCGCGTAACAAGGCTAGACCCGTTCCTGTCTGTTGCAGAACTTGTACCAGCGCTACATTCTGGACGGGACCAAATGACAAAGCCGAATGACAGCCTGCAAGAATCCTCCTCTCAGAGCTCTCTGGTTGCAAAGGGAATATTGTAGATCACCAGCAGTTGTAAGACACTGAGACTCCTACTTTTCTCCATCTGCCTCCCTCAACAGAAATAAGTCCCAAAGGACAGAAAACCCCAGGATCGGGTTGAAACCAAACGGAACCCAAACCAAAAACCAAAACCAAGGAAAAACCGTCGGGGAAAAGAACCCCAAAGCATCAGGAACTGTACCAAGCACCTTAAGTAACACTGAAGCGACTCGAACCAAAACAAGTGACAAAGCACCTCAGGAGAGGTGCCAGGAAAGACAAATGAGTCCACACAGAGCAAGGCCCGTGTCCTTCTGAGAGGACTAGGCAGGTGAGAGAAGGCCCTTTGAAGGCCTGTGGTTCTGAGAAGGCCACTTGTCACGCAGATTGATTCTGGTGCCTGGATGGGAAATGGAGGGGACTGAGGGGCGCACGAAGGGGAGGGAGGAACTCGGACAGCTTACGGAGATGCCTGCGGTGCAAAGCCAGGCTGCAGGATGGCTCGGCGTCGGTGCCATCGACCCCCCCCCAAAAGATGCTGTGACCCCACTTGGGGACGACAACCTCTGGCCCCGGCGCCCCCGGGGCCGGGCAGAGGCAGCAGCGCTGGGCGTAGCTGGTGGCAGGGGGCCCGACGGGGGGGAACGCATCCCGGCAGGGCCTGGCCAGGCCCAGGAGCACATCTGGTCCTCGCTGAGGGGCTGGAGCCGATGGGGGCCTGAGGAGTACAGGGGTGGCCTGGTGTCCCCGGCCGCAGCTCTTCCCTGCCGCAGCCGCCTGCGCTCCTGTCCGCGCCCGAAGCCCCGTGCCCGCAGAGGCAGCTGGGTCTGGAGCTGCCAGCGCCAGCAGCCCCAGAGCAGAATGAGCTCCCTGAGCAGAGGCCGAGGCTCATATACCCCAGGCCCCGCCCCCGGGCAAGTGGTGGGGATGGGACACAAGGGGGGGCGGTGCCGGTGAGGGGGGGGGGGGGGGGGGGCAGCAAGGCACGCCAACGGGAGGGTGGGGCATGGGGCAAAAAAGTCACGCCCGGGGGGGGGGGCGGTGCTGGGGTGGGGTGCAGAATAACAAAGGCAAACCCGGGAAGGGGAGGGGGTGGGGGCCGGGCAGGGCACGGCCACTGTCGGCGAGGCCATGGGGGGGGCGGTGCTGGGGCGAGGTGCAAAGCAGCAAGGCACTCCCACGGGGGGAGCGGTGCCGGGGCGGGGCGCGGGGAAGCAGGGCACGCCCACGGGGGGGGCGGTGCCGGGGCAGAAAAGGCACACCCGGGGGGGGGTCGGGGGGGGGGGGCAAGCAGGGCACGCCTACAGTGGCCAGTGCCGAAGAACGGCAGCAAGGCACGCTCACGGCGGGGGGGAGGCGCCGGGTGGATTTGGGGCCAGGCACACCCACCCTTAGCAAGGCCACCGAGTTGGGGGTGGCATGGGAAAAACCCCACCTGAAGGCAGAGACAGGGGTATGGGGGGGCATAGACAGGTGCAGACGTGGGGCGCATCCTCACGGCTGCTCGATAGTCTCACCTTCAAGTCCTAGGAAGGGAAATGCGGTCACCAACACTCCTCACAAAAAACAAGTTGCCATCCTGCAGGAAGTTCAGAATTCCGGGAAAATCCAGTGCACCTAGAACAAAACAGCACCAAAACTATCAGTTAAAAAAAAAGGCTGTGTGTTTTAAAACCCTCCTGTCACCCCTGAACACCCCCTAGGAAACTGCTGTCATAAAAACAAGAAAAAAAAAAAGCCCAAGCTTCATCCCAGGGCACTTTCTACTGTGGGTGCTGCTGGACCCTGCCTAGTCCCAGAGTTCTTGCCTCGCACGTAAGAAGGAGCTTCCTGGGAGAGTTCAGGGCTAATCTACCCCAGGCCCCAACCACCACCCTTCCCACAATCATAGGCAACTGGGTAAACTGAGACACAGAGAGAGGGGACCTAGAAATACCAGTTTCACAAGCAATGAGGAAGAATGAAATCAGAGCTGGTGGGGTGCCAGAAAGGAAACGACATAGAAAGGAAAGGTAGAAGGTGACACTTTACAGGGCAATGCTAGCAAAAGAGCAAAAAGCTTTGGGGAACTAGACAGCCTGAAAGGCAGACAGAGGCAGGGACAGGCAAGGAGGCAGGCAGAGATCCAGAGAACTGGGGCAGGGATGGCCCTGGACACACACGAGGGGACACGTGGCTCCTGGTGCCAACGGCAGACCTTCACCGCCCCGAGGCTTTTCTCTCTGTCTCTGCCCCTTCCTCCTCCACAGTGCCAGCTGCCTGACCTTAGGAGCAGGCGGTGGGTGACTCAATGCACTTCTCTCACGAGGTTTCCTGGACATGCAGCAGCTCACACGTGTGCAGCCAACAGAGGCGCCAAGGTCCTGGTGCTGTGTTATGGTGGCATTGTCTGTTGTGGATGGGTGGGAGGGATCCTTCCTTGCCACAGGGACCAGCTGGAGACAGTTGCCTGTGGAAGCCCCTTGGTTTGACTCCTCAGCCAGCTCCTGCAGGCAGGCATGCCCAGGCAGCCCACTTCATAGCCCAAAGTAGGGCCAGCCCCATCATTAGCCTCAGTGGCCACACCTGCCCCAGCTGGAGCCCATCAGGAACAGGGGCCTGGGCAAAGCCCCACAGCACATGGCCCCCTCCCCGGCACCTGCCCACAGCCACGAGCTCTGCACCCAGGGGCTTGAATACCATCCAGGGGCACAGAGGAGGCAGGAAAAGTTTACTCACCTCTGCCCAGAACAAATCCTGGCACTTAGCTGGCTACAAGGCTCGGTGTGCAAACACAGCAAACGCAGCAGGAGAGAAGGGAAAAAGCAGGAGGAAGGTAGAGAAGAGGTGGGGGACAGGCAGCCAGTAAACGGGATGCTGCAAACAGGAGAGGGACAGGGAGCAGGACAGTAGCATAGAGAGAGGAGTACTGGGACACTGAGCAAAAAACCCAGGGAGAGATGGAGGAATACATAAGAGAGAGGAGGAGCAGGAGAGAGAGGCCAAAGGGACCAGCAGGACCACAAGGCAGGGACAAGACAAGGGACAGGGAAATATTGTAAAGCAATAGGGGAAAAGAAACAGAGGCAAGAACTAACACATAGGGTCAGGAAGACAAAAAGAGGGAGCCTTACAAAGACAATGTAAAAAGTGACACCATTTCCACCCCCATCTTGACTTCCACATTTTCCCTGACTTCGCACCCCATCTCAGCCTCCACTTTCTTCCAGCCCTGCCTCTCCCCCTGGCTTGAGGGGAAGCCCCAGTGCAATCAGGAAGGTGTTAGGCTGTCCATCAGGCTCCCACAGCAAAGGGGCCAGGACAGAAAGCCATTGCTGGCCCTCCCCATCCCTGGGCAGCCCTTTCCCAGGCAGCAGAAGGAGCGGCAGGCAGGGCAGCAGAGGTGGACCGGGACACACACAGGAGAACGTGTGACTCACCCCAGCTCCTGGCACCAGCTCAGATCTTCAGCACCCCAACACTTTTCTCTCAACTCCCCTCCACTGCCAGGCTGGCCAGCGGCTCACACACACAGCCGATGCAGGCACCAAGCTGCCAGCAACGTGTGCTGGTGGTCTGCTCCATCATGGACAGCTCAGGGGGATCCTTCCTTACCACAGGGACCAGCCATTCCATTCTGGAGGTACCTCCAGCTACCTCCTCAGCCAGTTCCCCTTTATCAGCTCCCTCAGGCAGCCCCTTTATAGCCCACAGGAGGGCCGGCCCTGTTATTAGCCCCACTGGCCACACCTGGAGCCCATCAGGAACAGGGGCCACAGGCAAGAACAAGCACCCAGGGACAAGGAGCTCTGAAGAGGGAGATGTAGGAAGAAAATGTAAAAAGCAATACTGCTTTTCCACTCTCCCACCCACCCCTGCCCTTGGGAAAGCCTGATGGAAACCATGAGACTTCAGGGTGTCCCTGCTGGGTGCCCCTCATTCCCCCTGATATCTACTGGTGATGGCATTTTGGGCCCAAGGAAGTGCCAGAGCGAAGTTTGGAATGCAAACAGTTTGTTTAAAACAGTTTGCATCTGGAGCAGCACTTCTTGTAGTGGTGGGGGCAAGGCAGGTGCATGGAGCAGGGACAAGGGGGGGGGGGGACACAAAACATGGTAATGGGAGGCAGGTGCAAGGCACACCCATGGTGGGGGGGCGGGGGGGGGGGAGGAAGGCAGGTGCACAGGGGGAGGATAGGGTGTGAGCTATGCACACCCATAAAGTGGGTACAAAAATCTGTCAGGGATAACCTGATTGAGGAAGATGAAGTTGACCTTGACAGCATTCCAGTATACCCTTGAAAAGACGGAAGAAGTGGATGAAGAATGTTGTAAACAAGTTTGAGGAAGTTATAAGAGACTGAGCAAGAAGAGACTGAGCAAGTAATACCACAGAGCAGAAACTTGGCAAGAGAACAGTAGGTACAGTGAGAAATACAGTAGGAGCTCCAGCCAATCATTATGTGAATGGAGGTGAATGGACAAAGCTATTGAGCGAATCATTTTAGCAGCCTTAGTGCATGAACAGGTGGACAGATAAGAAAGGTTATAAAAGGGTACGCTTTTTCTGCTGCACCATCTCAGCCATCTTGGTTTTTGCAACTTAATAAAGACTGCCTTCTTACATATACTCTTGTCGTTGTCCATCCCTACCATGAAAAAAAGCAGGCAAGGCAGGCCCATGGGAGGCAGGGACATGACAAGTAGGGCCAGGCACACACACGGGAGTCAAGGCCACAAAGATCGGGGTGGCATGGGAAAAACCCCACCTGAAGGCAGAGACAGGGGTATGGGGGGGCATAGACAGGTGCAGATGTGGTGCACATCCTCATGCTACTCGATAATCTCACCTTCAGTCCTAGAAAAGGAAATGGGATCACAAACCCTTGTCACAAAAAACAAGTTGCCATCCTGCAGGAAGTTCAGAATTCCAGGAAAATCCAGTGCACCTATGTCTTGGTTTGAAAGACAGGTGTCTGTGGAGGAAGGCAGGAGCCTCCCTTGAAATGGAAAGTGCAACCCCCTTCCCTCCAAATTATTATAATTTTGAAATTAACGGGCGTTCAGGCAAAGATATGGGGAATAGGAATAACAGTTCTTTACTAATATATATATATATATATATATATATAACACAAGGCAGGGAAAAAACAAACAACCCACTGGTTTACACTGACAGAGTCAGGAATACAACCTGACACCCTGTTAGGGTGGCAGTAGCAGTCCGATAAGATGCTGGCTGCAGTCCTCCTGAAGCGATGGATGTAGTTCTGTGGAAGCAGCAATCAGGTAAAAGAGTCTGGTCTTCCTCCGAAGGTCCAGTGGTAGGTAGGTAGCTCTTGTCCTCTGGAACTCCAGTGGGGGGAAAAGCTCCTCTGGGAATCCACTGGAAGAAGGCTGCTAGGGTGTTCAAAATCTCTGTTTTTATTTGGCATGGACTGCTTGGCTCCTTCCCCCCCGCCCCCCCCCCCCCCCCCCCCCCGGGCGGAGCATCTCACAATGGGATGGGGAGTCGTGAGGCAGTTCCTTGATGGGCCATTAACAGGAGATAGTCCAGGAGCGAGTTATCGATGAGTCAGGCGATAAGGCATTGTTGTGCCCAGTAACAGGAGATAGTCCGGGGGGGGGGGGAGGCAGAGAGCACCGCCCCACCTGGTCTCAACAGCTCCTGAAGATGGTAATAGAATATTTTTTTCTTTTGGCACATTTTGCACTGTAACCCAGGACAACCTAGAGCAAAACCACAGCAAAACTGTCAGTTAAAAAAGCTGTGTGTTTTAGAACCCTCTCATCACCCCTTAACACTCCGTATGAAACTGCTGACAAATAATAATAAAAAAAAGCCCAAGCTGCATCCCAGGGCTCTCTCTACTGTGGGTGCTGCTGGAGCTTGCCCAATCCCACAGCTCTCACCTCGCCCAGAAGGAGCTCCCTGGGCAGAGCCCGGGACTCATCTACCCCAGGCCCCGCCCACTGCCTTTCCAAACATCCCCCGGGGAAGGGGCCGCCGCGGGGCACAAAGGTGAGAGCGTCCGGTGCGTAGCCCACTCACTGTAGGCGGTAGCAGCAGAGAGCGCGGCAGCGCGCACCCGGAGCTGCAGTACCGTCTTTTGGTCACAGGGTGGCAGCAGGGAGCGCGGAAAGCTCCGCTGGGCCTGCAGTACCGACTTTCGGTCACAGGGTGGCAGCAGGGAGCGCGGCAGCGCCTTCGGGACTGCAGTACTGCTTTTCGGTCACAGGGTGGCAGCAGGGAGCGCGGCAGCGCCTTCGGGACTGCAGTACTGCTTTTTGGTCACAGGGTGGCAGCAGAGAGCGCCACAAATCGGTGTCACCGCACACGCGCGTGTACCACGCCCCAGTACCCAACCCTAGTCAAATCGTGGTAGTAGAGAGCGCCGCAGGGGGCCGCCAGCGCGCATGCGCGTACCCCGGCCTGCAGTACCGCACACCCCCCACGCGCAGGCAGCACAAAGCGCCGTTTCACGCAGCACCCCCGTGCGGTCACAGCGGCGCAGCAGCACCTGCGTCTTTCTCTGACACTGGGGGTACAGGGGGACCCGGAGAGGGGTGGGGGATGACCGACACCAACGGCTCTCCCCGGCATAACCCACAGACGAGCACTCACCTGCCACAGCCCACGAGACAGAATCCATGCTCGATGCCTGCCCCCCGCCGGATCATCGACGCCGGCTGCCGCACAGCAGAGGGGTGGCAGGGCGTCCGCCAAAGGACGGTGCCATGGCTCTTGCTCGCACTCGGCTCTGCCACATTCCCCGTCTCGGACCACACCCGGACGGGCTCCCCAGAGCAACAACTGCCCCTTTCCCCACCGGACAGCCGTGGCAGAAAGCTTGGACAGAGACAGAGCTGGCCCCGCGGGGCGAGAGCGCTGAGCCACCGGCAGGCAAACCTGGGGGGGGGGGGGGGGGGGGCGAGCTGCTGCGCAGCACCGGACACTCACAGCAAGACATCGGGAAACAAAAGGCCCCAGCCATAGTTCAGCACATTAGAAGAACAACACAGAAGCAAGGAGAGGAATTCAATAGAACGAGGGACAGGAGAGCAGTCGAACTGAAGGAGACCAGCCCGAAATACAGACACATCCTCTACAAACCAGAGTGATTTGAATACTTAACACTCCATAGAAAGACAAACAGATACGATTTCCAACCCCTTCTTAGCAGAAAAGCAACTGCTCTTGCTCATGTTTGATGCCCTTCCTTAGAGTGCTGCTGCAGAACAAGGCTGTACACCCCCATCTAGATCTATGCTTACACCTGTCTCCAAAATACACAGTTGTTATTTGACTCTGCTCCTGCCCCACCTTGTTCTATCATGTCACATGATTAGAAACCAAGTACTTCAGAGCGCTCTGTCAAAACACAGGGAAGAAACTCAGTAACATGCAGCTGCCTCTGGCTTGGAAAGAGTTAGAGAAACCCCTGACCGCTTAAGTACACCTCATACATTACATGCTGTACTGATTCGGCAGCGAGTTTAAACCGCGTTAGTCATTCTGCCAATTATACAATTTTAACTTTCTCTAGAGTTTCATATATGACAGGAAAAGATCAGTGAAATAATAGATCCCCCACATGGTTTTACTCATTAAAAAGAAAAAAAAAAAAAAAGAAATTCAAATCCCCAGGGCTGCAACAGGTAAGGCCACCGAACAGGACTGGCAGATGCACTAAGGCTTCTGGCTGTACCAAAGCACGCAGAGGAACATTTTTTAATCGTATCTCGACCGTTGCAACCAAGAATGTAAAGACCAGCGACGCCATCCACTTTTGGAACACTTGCTGTGCTTCAGTCTTTGGAAACAAATTGACTTTGCTGTTGTTTTGTTTTTCAAAAGAGGGCAAAAAGTCTCACTGCTCATGACTTCTACAGCCAAGCACACAGAGTCCGACAGGCAGTTCGTACAACGCAATTTCTTTGAAGGAGAAAGATTTCCATTCCAGGAAAATCCCTTTTCCAACTGAAATCAAAGTTACGCACTGCAGGACAACGGTCCCTGGTCCCTCAGCTTCGCTTCCAGAGGGCTGGGGATCCGCGTCCATCCTCAGCAGAAACCACATCAACTAACCTGATTACTCCTGCAGTTGCCACATTCCTCCTCATCGCCTACAGAAAAAAAAAAAACAAACTACACACACCGCTGACAGTGGTAGCTGTCACACGGGTCACCACAGACCTCCTCGAAACACCCTCCTCCTCAAAAGGAACGTGGTCTTCCGCTCAACTGCTCCGCACCGATTCCCATGTTGGACGCTGCAGCTGTCATCGCTTGCGGCCCCCCTAAGGTAGCAACAGACAGAGAAATACCGTCACGCTTGGGAGAAATCACCAGCCCCACGCTCCTCCTTGCTGCTCCTTAGCTCACCACCTCAAAAGCTCACCCAACTCCAAAGGCAGCTGCGTAACACCTGCACAACCGCACAGAAACGCTTGACCGAGCTGCTGCAGGATGCTCCGCTCTTGGACGCCGGCCCGGCTGACAACCGCCTCGCCTCCTCAGGCCGCTGGTCGGCGTGCAGCTTCGCCCCTCCGAGGCTACGTGCGTGACCTGCGAAAGCCAAAACAAAAGGCACGTGCTGAGATACCGCCCGAAACCACAGCCTGCCCGTGCCCATTCCCCTCTCCTCCTCCTCTACCTCGGCCGCCCACCCACCCTACCTCTGCCAGCTGCCGCGTTGAGGCTCCGGTACCACCTGTAAAACACAACCCATAAGGGATGCTTATAAACTTCACAAACGACACAACGCCTGAAAAGTAACTTCTCTGCTGCAGCCCACCAGTCCCAGCTCACCTCGCCCCAGCCACCCGCAGTGCCGATACCCTGCTTCGCTCGCTACTTCGTGCCTTTGGAATACAACAAACCTACCAAGACCTGTCAGCTGCTCACACAGCCATCGGCCGCATCTGCCCGCTGACACTGCGTGCCAACCCACCTTCTTATGGCCGCTCCCCCGCCCCTCCTCTAACCCTTTGGTGCACGGCTCGTCTCACTGCATCTGAAAACGGCATCGAACGAGTCACCCGGCTGCGGAGCAACAGCTTAACGGTTCCGGAGATCTCCTTTCCATGTAGGAATACCCTCTAGACTCCAACAACAGCCAGCCAGCCATCACAGAAAACCAAAGCCAAAGCAACACCTGGCCCTACGCGTACGACCCTTAGCACCTTCCACCCCGGAAGTCAAATGCCACGGCCCCTGACGAAAAGATACGGCCGCGGCCGCAACCGCAACGGTGGACGCGCGAGAAGCCGGGCCCCAAGACCCAACATCCACAGGACGCGGAGAAGTCGTCGTCCCAGAAGAGGGCTCCGTGAGAACAGACCGCTCGACAGCGGATACCCCAGCGCATCCTGGACCACTCGTCACCTTCTCGGACACGAGATGTGCTGGACAGATCTGTGTGTGGAGCTTCTCGCGCGAGACGGGGAGCGCTCGGTCGGCGGTACCCCGGTGAGTCGAGGAGCACGAGACCCTCGGTGCGGCTACCGATGCGCCCGCCTACCGCAAAAGAATAAACCTCCGGAGCATCGAGACCTCATTAATGTGCAGTATAGCGCACACGGAACAAGCACCACCGACTGCCTCCTTACCACTGAACCCCTCAAGGAATCACAGCGGCGGTCAGCTGACGGAAAAACCACGGCGGCTGAAAGATCTAACACAGGCACCTTACAACCACAGAAACCGGTGCTAAACACACAACAGGTGAAAAACTACACGGAAACGTAACTGCTGTGACCGGCACTACGACACGTCTCATCAGGCGCGTCATGAAAAAGTCAGAAACGGAGTCATGGGAAGGCTCGCGTGCCCGGGCCTACGACAGAAGACAGACCCTGGCTGGAGACTGTTACCAGCGCAAAGAACGCAGACCCTCTTCTCTGAGAAGTTCTGGGGAAGATGCCTTCTCGAGAAACTCTCAAGCTCCGTATACAGGCGAGTACAAGATGCTCACCCTAACCCTCGCTGGACAATCTCACCATCAGTCCTATTAAGAGAGAAAAAAGAGCATAGATCAAGACATCAGCAACTTACACAGCACACAGTAAAAACGGTGGGGAAAAAAAACAAGGTTCCATCTCCCATAGTCAGGAATTCCAGAAAAATGCAATGCATCTAAAATTTAAAAAAAAAAAATGGCAGGCTATTAAACCATTTTGCCACCCCCAAACCCTCAGCGGAAAACCGCCAGCCTGAAACAACAAAAACAACTGCATAAAAGGGTACTTCCTACTATGCCTACAGCCGAACCTCGGCCGGTCTCGAAACTCTTCCCTCACACCGACGCCTCCGCTTCTTGCCGTGAGCAAACCCCCGACGCCCGCGCAGCCCAGCCGGCTCCAAGAGCTGCCGCCAGCGACCGGACCAGCGGAGCGCCCGCACCGCAGCAGCCCCGGAGCAGAACGGGCTCCCTGTGCAGAGGCCAGGGCTCGTACACCCGGGGCCCTGCTCACCACCCTTCCTGCAATCCCCTGGGAAAGGGGCTGGGGCGACCCCCAGCAGACACAAGGGCGGCCGGAGGAGCAGCGGGGAGTTTCCTCACCTGCCTCCGTGTCACGGGGTACAAAGCACTGAGCAAAGACAGCGACCCGTACCGCAAAGGCCGACACCTGCTCTTCTACTGCAGGTATCTGCGGCACCAGCAACGTGACCGGGCAGGGAATTAAACTAACGGAACCGCTTTAACTGGGAGAATAAGGACACAAACCTGAGCCAGGTGCAGTCAGCAACATCCCCGGGGAGGAACCGGCAACCAAGTCCTCAGCGCTGCCCCTGGGAGACACAAAGAACGGCCAACTGTTGTCCACAGCGACGGCCACCCCTTTCCCCAGGCAGGAACCCCTCCTTCTGCAGGAGCTCCTGGAGACGCCCCCTCCTGCCCCAGACCATTGCCAACGGCACCCGTGCTTATGGGGCAATAAAGCACGTTCGCGGGTCAGCTTGCTGCTGCGAGGGCAGGGTCTGGGGTGGTCAGGGGCTACGGGACAGGTGCTGGAGCTGTGGGCAGCTGCATGGGGCGCGCAGGCCGGAGCACTTTTCCAGGGGGTGGGAAGGCCTCCAGGTGCCCGGAGGCAGCCATCTGCCCCTCTTCCTCCTTCCTCTCCACCAGCTCACAAAACCCCTGGGAGCTGCCCTGACGGGGCCCGACGTCTGCTGTCGGCACTCTCGGGCAGGCGTGCCCTAGCAGCACCATCCCCTGGGGCTGCGGCCCCATGACACAGAGCGGCCATCGCCATCAGCCTCGCTGGCTCCCTCCGGGGCTCCTCCGGCACCAGCCCGCAGCTGCAGCCATGGCCCCTTACCCCCGCTGTGTACCTGCTCCCCTGGACTCTCTGACCGCTGCTCAGCAAGTACAAAGGAGACAGAGCGAGGGTTTATTTGCAAACCCATCTAAGTGCGAGGAACACGCCTGCTCTGGGGCTCAGAGCCCGTCCACTCACCCTTCCCTGGGACCGCTCGGCAGTCCACGCTGGGGCAGCAGGTACGGAGAACGAAAACACAGCCATGGGGAGCTGGGCAGAGGAACAGAAAGAGAAAAATAAGGTGAGGGAGAGGAACTGAGGAGCAGAGAAAGAGAGGTACCGGGAAAAGAACAGAGAGGGGGAGACACAGATAAAGAAAGGACACAGAGTCCTGGTCTGTGGAAGGAAAACGGGGTCAGGGAGCCAGGCAGGTGAAAAGAGCACGCCCACCAGCCCTGTGCCCAGGGGGCAGCAGCGGCCTTTCCTCACGGGGAAGTGGCAGCGGGCACGGCGGCCCCATCCCACAGGCCCTGCAGCATCGCGCGGCCGTTACCGGCGGCGCCCGCCGGCAGGACAGCCTGCTGCTCGCCGGATGCAGCGCTGAGCATGACGCCCGAGCCGGACGCCCGCAGGCAGCCATGCGGCCCTGGCAACGAGCCCACAGCTCGTGCGGCGGCTGTGGCGAGGGCTGGGCCGTGCCGCAGGAGCGGGGGGCCATCACTCGACCCCCGCAGCGCAGCACCTCCTCCCCTGGGCTCCCTCACAGCCCCTCGCCTGCTGTGAAGGGACTGCAAACGCAGCTGGGAGGGCAAAGGAGACTGCGAACGTTTCTTCAGTCACGCAGGTAGCGGATGCAGCGAGAGCGCCTGAGGCAGGGAACAGGATGGCGAGAGAAAGACAGGGACACGGAGCCCGACAGGTGGAGAAAGAAGCAGCAGGGAGAGAAGAAGAGAGGCAGCAGATAGAGGGAGAAGGGAGCAGGGCAGAGACCGACAAAGGAGGACGGAGACGCAGGACAAAACTGGGACAGGCAGCACGACAGAGAGGAAGGAAAGAAGAACAGGGGCAGGAAGCTGGACCGAGACACATGGAGAAAGACAACAAAGAACAGGGCAGAGAGGGAGGATGAAACAACAGGGACAGGGAGCCAAGACAGCCAACGATGGAGGGAAGGGGCGGGGGTGGGGGGAACAACAACACGGTACAAACCACAGAGCTACACACTACAGGTGGAAGAATTAAAAAATAGAGCCGGGGAGCCAGAAAAAAAAAAAAAAAAAGCTGGAGAGCAAAAAGTATAGCGATTCATACAAAAAGGGAGGGAATATTAAAATAGCGTCATCAGGGAGCCAGAGAAAGCGAGACGGAGAAAGGACAAAAGCAACAGGCTACAGGGCAGAGAGGGAGGAACTCATGAGCAGCAACAGAGCTCCGGCCAGAGAGAGACGGAAAAAAGTACAAGACTGCAGGGGCTGCAGGGCAGAGAAGGAAGAATTGACCAACAGGGACAGGGGACCAGACAGAGCGTGATCGAGAACAGAAAAAAACAGCAGCGGGCTACAGGGAAGAGGAATTCAAGAGCAGGGACTGGGAGCTGGACAAAGAGACAGAAAAAAAAAAAACAAACCACGAAACAGTGATGGGCTATGAGACAAATAAGGAGGAAAGAAAAAACAGCAGCAGGGAGCCAGACAGAAGAGACTGAGAAACACAGACAAATAGCTTGGGGCTATGGGACAGAGAATGTGGAATGAAAAGGCAGAGAGAGGGAGCCAGACAGAGAGCAGGGGGAAAATCCAGACAGGCTACGGAGGGGCAGAAGAAGGAATTAAAATCTGGGGACAGAGAGCTGAACAGAGAGGGATGGCGACAGCAGGGAATAGCAGCGGGTGCAGGAGTAAGAGGGAGAAAATAATCGATAGGGACAGGGAGCTGGATACAGAGGGTCAGAGAAAGGTGAAAATAGGGGTAGGGTAGAGGGCAGAGAGTAAGAATTAAAAAATGGGGGCACTGAGACACAGAGATGGAGAAAAGAAAAAAGCAACAGGCTACACAGCAAAGGA
>NW_028237816.1:0-72500 GCF_034619465.1 Leptosomus discolor
TGGGCAGAACCTGGCTCGGTCTTCTCGCCGCTGGCCGGGCGACCTGACCAGAGGTTCCTGTTCCGCCGCCTCTTCCCGGCGTCGCGTTCCGCGTCCCACGAGGGAGATCCCGCGCGGGCGGATGCGGTCGGTGCTTGGGCGATGGCCCACGTGGGCTGGGGGAGCGCGGAGGGGCCAGGGCGAGTGGAAGGGCCCCGCCGCCCCTCCCCACCCAAGCCCGGGGCAGAGAAGCTGGGGACAAAACGCCGTTAATGGAGCACGGTTCGTTCCCCGGGAGGTCCCTTGGGAGTCGAGAGTGTTTTTTTTTCCGGGCCGAGGAACAGACTTTCCTCCGTGGTAAGTGCAGAGCTGCCTGTTGCCGCCTTGAGAGTTTCTCTTCTCGTGGTTCACCCTGATTTTATGGGTGGGGTGGAGATGGCTTTTTATTTTTAGATGCCCGAGTACATTGTCAGTAACCTGTGGTGTGAGGACAGTGAACTCTTGAGCACCTAGATGCCGGTAGAAATGTAACCAAAGAAACAGGATGGACAGTGATGTTTAAACTTGGTTTATAGTCGATTTGGTTTTTTCATTAGAGTGTTGATGACTGCTTGTCCTGTGGTTCAGTCCACATGCTATTCCGTGGAGCCCTCAGTCTGGGACTTTTATGTGTTAAAAAAAAAAAACAACTTGTCCTTCAAAAAAAAAGGACTAGTCCTTCGTAGGACTGAGGTATAGACTTGGGGAGTCTCTTAAAGACGTGATCAGAATTAAAGCTGGATTTCACTTAACGTTGCTGCTGTTTGTCTTTGCTTTTGTTACTGTCCCCACCGCTCCGTCATGATTGGGAGCTCCGAATCATGCCCTTTTTTTTTTTTTTTCCAATTTGTAATGCCTTTCTCCCCCCTGCCCCTCTCCTAGGACTGTAGCGTACAGACCCTTCATTTAAACATTAGTTTGTTTCCTCACAATTGAGTTCTGATGATTGAAATCGCAGAAATTACACCTGTCTGTCTTACAGATTCAGAGTATTTCTGAACATGTACCCTCACAGACAAATGCTGTGGGGATACGCATCTTCTGCACTTCATCCTCCAGCAGGACAATCCGCTGAGACGGGGACGAGCTGTGAAGGGGCAGTTTCTGCAAGGAGGCAGTTGACAAGGGCAGGTGGGTCGCTGTACATTTTAAGGATAGTATTCGATTTGGGATGTCTAGGGTGAGGAAACCCTGGCTCTATGTAGGCTTGAGAAAAGGTGCGTAGTTATCTGTGTCGATCTAAGGAAGGGAGTTCTGGTGAGACTGAAGCTGCCAATGAGTCAGAAGGAGAAAAAAAAGAAAAAAAAAAAAAGACAGAAAGCACCCAGTTTTCTATGAAAACCAAAATCTCTAGTGGCCTGTCTCAACAGCTGTACCAAAGATGATGCAAAATGCTTTTTCCTCCACTCGGTTGTAGTCATTGCAAACCTTCGCCGAAATAGGAAGCTTTCGATTCCTAGCCCGCTTTGTGCTAAAAGGTGGCTTGTTTTTTTTTTTTTTTTCCTCTCTCAGCAGACTATCAACTGGCATCATTTCACCATGGTGACCCTTTCTTCTGCCCTGGAGGTACAAGACTGGCCCAGAGGATCCCGAGTGGCCTACAAGGACAAGGTACGTCTGCCCCGTGCGTCTGCGTTTTTCCCCAGGTACTTGTAGTACGGACTTTAAAGTGAACGTGAAGAACGTGCCAGCTCTCCTTCTCTAGTTTTGATAGGAAGTGCTTCAGCAGAAACACTCAAAATAAGGTCTGTTCTGGAGCACGTTGTGCCTGTGTGAAGTGTACTCCCCTCCGTTTATTTGCTCTTCCTGAGAGCGTGCGTAGCTTTCTGTTTTGTGTGCTTGCTGAGAAACGATTCTGTGAGAATCGTATGGTGCTGAAAGGGGAAAGAAACTGTGCGTCAGAGTTTGGATGTTCTGAAGAAATGGACTGTGTTCCAGATAAAAGCTTTCTCCTTTTTCAGTCCTTAAGTGTTTAAAATATCTCATAGGGGTACGTGAAAACCTGACTGAGATACTGACATCTGTACTAAGAGCAATCAAGGTCGTGGGTTGGTTTTTTTTTTGTGTTGTGTTGTTTTGTTTTGTTGTTTGGGGTTTTTTTGCTTGTTTGGTGGGTTTTTTCCCCCCACCTCTCTCTGGCAAATCTTCCAGTCCTGTTTGGTAGCCTTAAGCATTGCAGAACTGGGTGGTTGATTTCTGCATTGTGTCGTCATCCCTGTCCGTCATGGTCCCATCTGTGTGTGTGTCGTGTGTGTGTGTGTGTCCCCAAAGTAAAATAGTATGGGGATCTCTTATCTTACTAATTTTTTATAAGTTTCATTTCTGATAGGAAAAAACCCCAAACAGTTCATGTTGTGTAATATACAAATGGACTTGCCTTGTTTAAACTGTAACCGCCCGCGAGCTTCAGGGTACGATTGAAGAGGGTGTTTAAGCAATTTGGTATTTCTTCTATGTGTTTAAAAAGAGAGGCTGCTGAATGTTATGGGTGGTTTTCCCCATATTTGGAGGGAGCACTCCAAAGTACTTTATTTCTGTCTGGCTTTCGGTGGTGCATTTCCCTGGCCATTGGGTGGCATCTCTCCTGGGCGGTGCAGCTGCCCAGATGTCCCTCCTAATGGTGTAATGCACAAGAAACCCCCCAGTCGGATGGGAACGGTGTATTTTGGAGACAGGTGATTTAATGGTATCTGCTTGCAGCTGGGTGAGTGCAGTTAACGCAAACATCAAATCAAATACTTTGGTAGTGTGAGCATTGTTGTTGGATGTACATGAACATCCACGTGCCTTTTCGGTATAAAGTGAACGACTGAGATTTGTTCTTTCTTTAAAGAACGTTTTAAACATGACTTTGTTATGTTTATTTAGAGTTTTACACTTCACTCTGCAGATTTATTGACTGAGCAAGCGAGACGTGCAGCAGCAGCGGCGGCGGCGCAAGGGCTGTAGCTGTTGTGGTGAGTCCGAGGATGGTACGAGGTCTTCCTGCGGTCTCACGGGTGGGGGGGGGTGGGGGGTGTATCTCCCCCCAGGGGTGCTGTGAGAAAGGGACGAGACGTTTTCCAGCACTATCAAGGGTGTTTGCTTTTATGCTGAGAATGCTTTCAAAATTGTATTGATGAGTCTTAGTATTGATTTTTTTTTTTAATTTTTTTTTAAGCGTACCGATGGCTCTGGCTTTGAACAGATGTGTTGTAGTTTGAGCTGACCTCCTTTAGCTCAACTGCTATCCTATCCCTCATTCTCACTGAATTCTTCTGCTTTCTCCTGTGTTACTTTTCTCATATGCTGAGACATAACTTGGGATTTTTGTTCTTGAGCTGCCGTGTTGTGTCTGGTGCTGCTCGGCAGCTCCCCCTGCCCAGGTTTGCCTGCCGGCCGTTCAGCGTGCTCGCCCGGCGGCGCCAGCCCTGCGGCCGGAGGCTCCTGGCTCTGTCTCCAGCGGGGACCCGCGGGTGCTGCAGCCGGGGCTGTCCGGTGGGGAGAGTCCGGGGCCCAGAGGGTCTCCTCCCCGCTGTTCTGCCCGCCCCCCCCCCCCCCCCCCCCCCCATCCCTGTCGTCCGTCCCCCCGTCCCGTCCCCCCCCCCCAAGTGATTCCCATGGAGATGTTGCCCCATGCGAGGTTTTTGCGGGACGTTCCCCCGAACCCCCTGCCCTCCGACCTTGTGCCCCCTCCGCCCCACCATGCTCGGCACCGCCCTCCCACCGCCCCTCGGGTGCCGCCTGCACCCCCCGACTTGCCCCTCGCCCCCAGCCCAAGCTCAGACCCGCCCCTTCCCCGCTCCCGCCCCGCCGGGGGCGTGTCCTCCCGCCCCAGGGGCGCGGGGCCGGCGGGCGCTCGGCGCGCAACGCGCGGGGCTGCAGTGCCGGGGCCGCCCCGGGCACGCGCCGCCCGGCGGGCACTGCTGCCGCGCGGCCAAAGCGCGGTCCCGCAGCGCGGCGGTCGCGCGCCGGGCGTGGCCCTTCCGGCGCGCCGGCGGCGGCTCGCGCATGCGCGGTGCGCGAGAGCAGCATGGCGGCGGGTGAGGGGCGAGGTCGGCGGTGAGGCGAGCGAGCTCCTTCGGCGGGTGCGGGAGTCTCTGCTGGCCGCTGGCCGCCGGGGGTGGCGGGACGGGAAGCCTCAAGGCCCGTGCTGCGGCGGGCAGCCCCGGGGAGCTCCCGGGAGCTGGTGGGAGGGAAGAGGGGAAGGAGGCGGACGCCCCTCCAGGCGCCGGGTGCCTTCCCAACTCGCCAGAGCTCCCCTTGAGCCTTCCCCGGCCCCGCTGGCCCCGCGCAGCTGCCCCCAGCTCCAGCACCTCCCCTGCAGCCTGTCTCCCCAGGTCATCCTGTTGTGATGGCAGCAAGCTGGCCCTCGGATGCACTTGATTCTGCCTTAACGTGGATACCATTAACTGCAGTGCAGGGAAAAAGTGGCATCTCCAGAAGCTGCTGTGGAAGGAGGCGATTTGGCCGGGGATGATCTACGGTCATAATGGTCACTGATTCTCCTTGTCTCCCAGAGGCTGCACTGAGGGCACAGGTGTCCCTTCCTCCCCTGAGGATGCTGTTGTCTGCACCCGCCTCGGTCTTGCCTGGGTTGTCTCTGCCTGACCTCGCTCTCGTCGCGGCGTGGGGGCAAAAAGGGGCGGGCGGAGCACTTGCTGGCTGTGGGCAGTGGACAGGAGCTGCTGCGGCTGAAGCTGGAGAGGCCAGAGAAAGAAGAAGGAATCAGAGGCCGGCCGGCCGGCAGCTGCCTCCCGCCGCAGGCAAGCGGAGAGTCCATGTGCGTAACCCATGGCATGGTACGGCCGTGTGATGCATGAACGAGCGAGGCTACATGTCTAGGAAGCCTTGTCTCGCAAGAGTTGAGACAGCCATGTAATCTTTTAGGTGGAGAACCACCATGTGACCGGAGCTGCAGAAGAGGAAGGGAGGAGAGGAAGAGAAGGAAGCGTCTGAACGGGCAAATTCTCCTGGCAGCACTGAGAACAAGGGATGCGGTGAGTCCTGGGCCCTCGGGGCCCCATCGCCCCACTTGTGTGTCCCAGGCCCTCCCTATCCCTCCCCTGGCCCCCTGTCTTTCACATGGTGCTGTGATTTCCCCCTTGCCCGCCCCTGTCTTTTTTTTTTTTTTTTTTTTTTTTTTCCCCCTCCCCTTTCTCAGTCTCTCTCTGTCCAGCTCCTGGTCTCTAATTTTAAATTCCCCTCTCTCTCTGGAAGCCTGTCAGGACTTTTCTCTGTCTGGCTCTCTGTCCCTGTTGTTTAATTCCTTCCTGTGTGCCCTTTTAGGCCTCACCATTTTTATTTGCTCGGTCTCTCTTGGTCCAGCACAAGATCCGGATTTTTTAAAATTCCTCCCTCTCTGCCCTGCAGCCTGTCGCTTTCGAAGTTCGTGTTGCGATTTCATTCCTTTTGCCGTCTCTCCCTGCTGGGATTTTTCAATTGCTCCCTGTCTGTCTCGCAGCCCGTTGTTGCTTTCTTGTTCTCTCTGTCTCTGTTGGGCTCCCTGTCCCTGTCTTGACCCACTTCTAAAAATGCCTTCCTCTCTGCCTCGTATGCATTGTTCTTGAAACTTCCGTTTCCCGACGTCTCTCTGTAGGTTGCTCCTGGTCCCAGATGTTTATTTCTTCCCTCTCTGTCCTGTGGCCTGTTGCGATTTGGTGTTTCTGCGTGTCTCCTGTTCCCGGCTCTCGGTCCCCGTTTTTCAGTTTCTCTCTCAGCCCTGTAGCCCACTGCTGTTATCTGTCTGTCCTCATCTCTCTCTGGCCAGTTGCCTCTCCCCACATATGTGGTTCCTCCCTCTGCCCTGTGGCCCGTCACTGGTTTTCCGTTCTCTGTCCTGCTCCTTTTCCCCGAGTCTTCAGTTGCTCCCTCTCTGTCCTGTAGCCCATCAAGGGGCTTTGTTTCTTTCTCCATCGCTCCCTGTCCGGCTCCCTGCCCCATCTTTTTAATCCTTCCCTTGCTGCCGTGTGGCGGCTCCCCGCTATCTTCCCTTTCTTCATATCTCTCTCTGGACGGCTCCCGCTTCCCTGTTTTTCAGTTTCTTCCTTCTGGGCCCTGTAGCCTGTGGTGATTGTGCTGCTTTCTCCTTCTCTCTGTCCGGCTGTGGATCCCATTTCTTTAATTCCTCCTGCTTCTCCCTGTAGCCTGTCTTTCTGTCTGCCCTCTCCCCCTTTATCTGTCTCCCCACTCCACCTCTGGCGCCCTGTCCCTGTGTTTTAATTCTTCCCTCTCTGCCCTCCAGCTGTTGCTGTGCTTCCTGCGTGTGTCACACTGGGTCCGGCCCCTCATCTCTGTCTTTTCATTCCTCCCGCTCCTCCCTGGAGCTTGTCGTTGTCATTTTCTTTTGCTGTTGCTCTGTCTGGCTCCAGATCCTCGCAGCTTCCCCCCACCCCTGCCCCGCCTCGTTGCTCCTGGCTGTTTTTTCTGTCTCGATCTCTCTGTGCCTGGCTCTGGCTCCCTGTTGTTTCACTCCTCCCTCTCTGTCCTGTAGCCCATCGGCACATTTTCTTTCGTTGGGCTCTCTTTGGCCGTTTCCCTGTCCCTGTTCAGTTTCTTCCTTCTCAGCCCTGTAGTGTGCCGTGATTCTTTTTCTTTCTCCCCCTCTCCCAGCTCCCAGTCCCTCCCTTTTAATTCCTCCCTCTCTGTCCTGTTGCCTGTCAGGAGTCGTGTGTCCTGGAGTCCCCGGCCCACCCCACCCCCCCCAGCCCCTTCTCACTTTCGCACTTCCTGTCCGTGTTTTTTAATTCCTCCTCCTTTGCTGTGTAGCCTGTTGCTTTTTTCTTCTCTCCATCTCTGTGTCTCAGTGCCCCCATTTTTTAATTCTTACTCTCTGCCCTCTACCCTACCCCTATTTTCACCTTTCTCTGACCCTCTGTATCCAGCTCCCTGTCCCTATCGATTATTTTCTCCCTCTTACTCCTGCACCCGCTGCTATTCCCTGCTGTCGCCATCCCTCTCTGTTCAGCTCTCTGTCCCCAGATTTTAATTCCTTCTTCTGCCCCTCCGTAGCCTGTCTGGATTTTCCCCCTGCTCTCTGTCTGGCTCCCTCTCTCTGCCTTTTCATTCCACATTCTCTGTCCCATAGCCCCAAGCTATTTGTCTGTGTTTCTCAGTCTCTTCTGTCTGGCTCCCTGCTGCTGTTTTTTCTTTCCTCCTTATTTGTCTCATAGCCCATCACTGTTTCGTGGTTTTTTTTTTTTTTTTCTGTCTCTTTGTCCAGCTCCCAGTCCCTGCTCTTGAATTCCTCTTCCCTGTAGCCCGCTGCTGGTTTTTTCTGTTCTCGATCACGCTCTGTCTGGTCCCCTGTCCCTGTTGGTCAATTCTTCCTTCTCTGCCCTGCAGCCCCTGCAGTCTTGTACTTTTTTCCGTCTCTCTCTGGCCGGAGCTCTGTTGCTGCTCATGAGTTCCTCCCTCTCTGCCCTGTAGCCTGTTGCTTTTGTCCTTTCTCCGTCTCGCTTTCTCTGGCTCCCTGATGACGCTATTTTAATATTCCCTCCCTTTTTGTATGAATCGCTATACTTTTTGCTCTCCAGCTTTTTTTTTTTTTTTTCTGGCTCCCCGGCTCTATTTTTTAATTCTTCCACCTGTAGTGTGTAGCTCTGTGGTTTGTACCGTGTTGTTGTTCCCCCCACCCCCGCCCCTTCCCTCCATTGTTGGCTGTCTTGGCTCCCTGTCCCTGTTGTTTCATCCTCCCTCTCTGCCCTGTTCTTTGTTGTCTTTCTCCATGTGTCTCGGTCCAGCTTCCTGCCCCTGTTCTTCTTTCCTTCCTCTCTGTCGTGCTGCCTGTCCCAGTTTTGTCCTGCGTCTCCGTCCTCCTTTGTCGGTCTCTGCCCTGCTCCCTTCTCCCTCTATCTGCTGCCTCTCTTCTTCTCTCCCTGCTGCTTCTTTCTCCACCTGTCGGGCTCCCTGTCCCTGTCTTTCTCTCGCCATCCTGTTCCCTGCCTCAGGCGCTCTCGCTGCATCCGCTACCTGCGTGACTGAAGAAACGTTCGCAGTCTCCTTTGCCCTCCCAGCTGCGTTTGCAGTCCCTTCACAGCAGGCGAGGGGCTGTGAGGGAGCCCAGGGGAGGAGGTGCTGCGCTGCGGGGGTCGAGTGATGGCCCCCCGCTCCTGCGGCACGGCCCAGCCCTCGCCACAGCCGCCGCACGAGCTGTGGGCTCGTTGCCAGGGCCGCATGGCTGCCTGCGGGCGTCCGGCTCGGGCGCCATGCTCAGCGCTGCATCCGGCGAGCAGCAGGCTGTCCTGCCGGCGGGCGCCGCCGGTAACGGCCGCGCGATGCTGCAGGGCCTGTGGGATGGGGCCGCCGTGCCCGCTGCCACTTCCCCGTGAGGAAAGGCCGCTGCTGCCCCCTGGGCACAGGGCTGGTGGGCGTGCTCTTTTCCCTCGCCTGGCTCCCTGACCCCGTTTTCCTTCCACAGACCAGGACTCTGTGTCCTTTCTTTATCTGTGTCTCCCCCTCTCTGTTCTTTTCCCGGTACCTCTCTTTCTCTGCTCCTCAGTTCCTCTCCCTCACCTTATTTTTCTCTTTCTGTTCCTCTGCCCAGCTCCCCATGGCTGTGTTTTCGTTCTCCGTACCTGCTGCCCCAGCGTGGACTGCCGAGCGGTCCCAGGGAAGGGTGAGTGGACGGGCTCTGAGCCCCAGAGCAGGCGTGTTCCTCGCACTTAGATGGGTTTGCAAATAAACCCTCGCTCTGTCTCCTTTGTACTTGCTGAGCAGCGGTCAGAGAGTCCAGGGGAGCAGGTACACAGCGGGGGTAAGGGGCCATGGCTGCAGCTGCGGGCTGGTGCCGGAGGAGCCCCGGAGGGAGCCAGCGAGGCTGATGGCGATGGCCGCTCTGTGTCATGGGGCCGCAGCCCCAGGGGATGGTGCTGCTAGGGCACGCCTGCCCGAGAGTGCCGACAGCAGACGTCGGGCCCCGTCAGGGCAGCTCCCAGGGGTTTTGTGAGCTGGTGGAGAGGAAGGAGGAAGAGGGGCAGATGGCTGCCTCCGGGCACCTGGAGGCCTTCCCACCCCCTGGAAAAGTGCTCCGGCCTGCGCGCCCCATGCAGCTGCCCACAGCTCCAGCACCTGTCCCGTAGCCCCTGACCACCCCAGACCCTGCCCTCGCAGCAGCAAGCTGACCCGCGAACGTGCTTTATTGCCCCATAAGCACGGGTGCCGTTGGCAATGGTCTGGGGCAGGAGGGGGCGTCTCCAGGAGCTCCTGCAGAAGGAGGGGTTCCTGCCTGGGGAAAGGGGTGGCCGTCGCTGTGGACAACAGTTGGCCGTTCTTTGTGTCTCCCAGGGGCAGCGCTGAGGACTTGGTTGCCGGTTCCTCCCCGGGGATGTTGCTGACTGCACCTGGCTCAGGTTTGTGTCCTTATTCTCCCAGTTAAAGCGGTTCCGTTAGTTTAATTCCCTGCCCGGTCACGTTGCTGGTGCCGCAGATACCTGCAGTAGAAGAGCAGGTATCGGCCTTTGCGGTACGGGTCGCTGTCTTTGCTCAGTGCTTTGTACCCCGTGACACGGAGGCAGGTGAGGAAACTCCCCGCTGCTCCTCCGGCCGCCCTTGTGTCTGCTGGGGGTCGCCCCAGCCCCTTTCCCAGGGGATTGCAGGAAGGGTGGTGAGCAGGGCCCCGGGTGTACGAGCCCTGGCCTCTGCACAGGGAGCCCGTTCTGCTCCGGGGCTGCTGCGCTGCGGGCGCTCCGCTGGTCTGGTCGCTGGCGGCAGCTCTTGGAGCCGGCTGGGCTGCGCGGGCGTCGGGGGTTTGCTCACGGCAAGAAGCGGAGGCGTCGGTGTGAGGGAAGAGTTTCGAGACCGGCCGAGGTTCGGCTGTAGGCATAGTAGGAAGTACCCTTTTATGCAGTTGTTTTTGTTGTTTCAGGCTGGCGGTTTTCCGCTGAGGGTTTGGGGGTGGCAAAATGGTTTAATAGCCTGCCATTTTTTTTTTTAAATTTTAGATGCATTGCATTTTTCTGGAATTCCTGACTATGGGAGATGGAACCTTGTTTTTTTTCCCCACCGTTTTTACTGTGTGCTGTGTAAGTTGCTGATGTCTTGATCTATGCTCTTTTTTCTCTCTTAATAGGACTGATGGTGAAATTGTCCAGCGAGGGTTAGGGTGAGCATCTTGTACTCGCCTGTATACGGAGCTTGAGAGTTTCTCGAGAAGGCATCTTCCCCAGAACTTCTCAGAGAAGAGGGTCTGCGTTCTTTGCGCTGGTAACAGTCTCCAGCCAGGGTCTGTCTTCTGTCGTAGGCCCGGGCACGCGAGCCTTCCCATGACTCCGTTTCTGACTTTTTCATGACGCGCCTGATGAGACGTGTCGTAGTGCCGGTCACAGCAGTTATGTTTCCGTGTAGTTTTTCACCTGTTGTGTGTTTAGCACCGGTTTCTGTGGTTGTAAGGTGCCTGTGTTAGATCTTTCAGCCGCCATGGTTTTTCCGTCAGCTGACCGCCGCTGTGATTCCTTGAGGGGTTCAGTGGTAAGGAGGCGGTCGGTGGTGCTTGTTCCGTGTGCGCTATACTGCACATTAATGAGGTCTCAATGCTCCGGAGGTTTATTCTTTTGCGGTAGGCGGGCGCATCGGTAGCCGCACCGAGGGTCTCGTGCTCCTCGACTCACCGGGGTACCGCCGACCGAGCGCTCCCCGTCTCGCGCGAGAAGCTCCACACACAGATCTGTCCAGCATGTCTCGTGTCCGAGAAGGTGACGAGTGGTCCAGGATGCGCTGGGGTATCCGCTGTCGAGCGGTCTGTTCTCACGGAGCCCTCTTCTGGGACGACGACTTCTCCGCATCCTGTGGATGTTGGGTCTTGGGGCCCGGCTTCTCGCGCGTCCACCGTTGCGGTTGCGGCCGCGGCCGTATCTTTTCGTCAGGGGCCGTGGCATTTGACTTCCGGGGTGGAAGGTGCTAAGGGTCGTACGCGTAGGGCCAGGTGTTGCTTTGGCTTTGGTTTTCTGTGATGGCTGGCTGGCTGTTGTTGGAGTCTAGAGGGTATTCCTACATGGAAAGGAGATCTCCGGAACCGTTAAGCTGTTGCTCCGCAGCCGGGTGACTCGTTCGATGCCGTTTTCAGATGCAGTGAGACGAGCCGTGCACCAAAGGGTTAGAGGAGGGGCGGGGGAGCGGCCATAAGAAGGTGGGTTGGCACGCAGTGTCAGCGGGCAGATGCGGCCGATGGCTGTGTGAGCAGCTGACAGGTCTTGGTAGGTTTGTTGTATTCCAAAGGCACGAAGTAGCGAGCGAAGCAGGGTATCGGCACTGCGGGTGGCTGGGGCGAGGTGAGCTGGGACTGGTGGGCTGCAGCAGAGAAGTTACTTTTCAGGCGTTGTGTCGTTTGTGAAGTTTATAAGCATCCCTTATGGGTTGTGTTTTACAGGTGGTACCGGAGCCTCAACGCGGCAGCTGGCAGAGGTAGGGTGGGTGGGCGGCCGAGGTAGAGGAGGAGGAGAGGGGAATGGGCACGGGCAGGCTGTGGTTTCGGGCGGTATCTCAGCACGTGCCTTTTGTTTTGGCTTTCGCAGGTCACGCACATAGCCTCGGAGGGGCGAAGCTGCGCGCCGACCAGCGGCCTGAGGAGGCGAGGCGGTTGTCAGCCGGGCCGGCGTCCAAGAGCGGAGCATCCTGCGGCAGCTCGGTCAAGCGTTTCTGTGCGTTTGTGCAGGTGTTACGCAGCTGCCTTTGGAGTTGGGTGAGCTTTTGAGGTGGTGAGCTAAGGAGCAGCAAGGAGGAGCGTGGGGCTGGTGATTTCTCCCAAGCGTGACGGTATTTCTCTGTCTGTTGCTACCTTAGGGGGGCCGCAAGCGATGACAGCTGCAGCGTCCAACACGGGAATCGGTGCGGAGCAGTTGAGCGGAAGACCACGTTCCTTTTGAGGAGGAGGGTGTTTCGAGGAGGTCTGTGGTGACCCGTGTGACAGCTACCACTGTCAGCGGTGTGTGTGGGTTTTTTTTTTTTTTTTTCTGTAGGCGATGAGGAGGAACGTGGCAACTGCAGGAGTAATCAGGTTAGTTGATGTGGTTTCTGCTGAGGATGGACGCGGATCCCCAGCCCTCTGGAAGCGAAGCTGAGGGACCAGGGACCGTTGTCCTGCAGTGCGTAACTTTGATTTCAGTTGGAAAAGGGATTTTCCTGGAATGGAAATCTTTCTCCTTCAAAGAAATTGCGTTGTACGAACTGCCTGTCGGACTCTGTGTGCTTGGCTGTAGAAGTCATGAGCAGTGAGACTTTTTGCCCTCTTTTGAAAAACAAAACAACAGCAAAGTCAATTTGTTTCCAAAGACTGAAGCACAGCAAGTGTTCCAAAAGTGGATGGCGTCGCTGGTCTTTACATTCTTGGTTGCAACGGTCGAGATACGATTAAAAAATGTTCCTCTGCGTGCTTTGGTACAGCCAGAAGCCTTAGTGCATCTGCCAGTCCTGTTCGGTGGCCTTACCTGTTGCAGCCCTGGGGATTTGAATTTCTTTTTTTTTTCTTTTTAATGAGTAAAACCATGTGGGGGATCTATTATTTCACTGATCTTTTCCTGTCATATATGAAACTCTAGAGAAAGTTAAAATTGTATAATTGGCAGAATGACTAACGCGGTTTAAACTCGCTGCCGAATCAGTACAGCATGTAATGTATGAGGTGTACTTAAGCGGTCAGGGGTTTCTCTAACTCTTTCCAAGCCAGAGGCAGCTGCATGTTACTGAGTTTCTTCCCTGTGTTTTGACAGAGCGCTCTGAAGTACTTGGTTTCTAATCATGTGACATGATAGAACAAGGTGGGGCAGGAGCAGAGTCAAATAACAACTGTGTATTTTGGAGACAGGTGTAAGCATAGATCTAGATGGGGGTGTACAGCCTTGTTCTGCAGCAGCGCTCTAAGGAAGGGCATCAAACATGAGCAAGAGCAGTTGCTTTTCTGCTAAGAAGGGGTTGGAAATCGTATCTGTTTGTCTTTCTATGGAGTGTTAAGTATTCAAATCACTCTGGTTTGTAGAGGATGTGTCTGTATTTCGGGCTGGTCTCCTTCAGTTCGACTGCTCTCCTGTCCCTCGTTCTATTGAATTCCTCTCCTTGCTTCTGTGTTGTTCTTCTAATGTGCTGAACTATGGCTGGGGCCTTTTGTTTCCCGATGTCTTGCTGTGAGTGTCCGGTGCTGCGCAGCAGCTCGCCCCCCCCCCCCAGGTTTGCCTGCCGGTGGCTCAGCGCTCTCGCCCCGCGGGGCCAGCTCTGTCTCTGTCCAAGCTTTCTGCCACGGCTGTCCGGTGGGGAAAGGGGCAGTTGTTGCTCTGGGGAGCCCGTCCGGGCGTGGTCCGAGACGGGGAATGTGGCAGAGCCGAGTGCGAGCAAGAGCCATGGCACTGTCCTTTGGCGGACGCCCTGCCACCCCTCTGCTGTGCGGCAGCCGGCGTCGATGATCCGGCGGGGGGCAGGCATCGAGCATGGATTCTGTCTCGTGGGCTGTGGCAGGTGAGTGCTCGTCTGTGGGTTATGCCGGGGAGAGCCGTTGGTGTCGGTCATCCCCCACCCCTCTCCGGGTCCCCCTGTACCCCCAGTGTCAGAGAAAGACGCAGGTGCTGCTGCGCCGCTGTGACCGCACGGGGGTGCTGCGTGAAACGGCGCTTTGTGCTGCCTGCGCGTGGGGGGTGTGCGGTACTGCAGGCCGGGGTACGCGCATGCGCGCTGGCGGCCGCCTGCGGCGCGCTCTGCTACCACGATTTGACTAGGGTTGGGTACTGGGGCGTGGTACACGCGCGTGTGCGGTGACACCGATTTGTGGCGCTCTCTGCTGCCACCCTGTGACCGAAAAGCAGTACTGCAGTCCCGAAGGCGCTGCCGCGCTCCCTGCTGCCACCCTGTGACCGAAAAGCAGTACTGCAGTCCCGAAGGCGCTGCCGCGCTCCCTGCTGCCACCCTGTGACCGAAAAGCAGTACTGCAGTCCCGAAGGCGCTGCCGCGCTCCCTGCTGCCACCCTGTGACCGAAAAGCAGTACTGCAGCCCCGAAGGCGCTGCCGCGCTCCCTGCTGCCACCCTGTGACCGAAAGTCGGTACTGCAGGCCCAGCGGAGCTTTCCGCGCTCCCTGCTGCCACCCTGTGACCAAAAAGCGGTTATGCAGCCCCGGCGGCGCTGCCGCGCACCCTGCTGCCACCCTGTGACCAAAAGACGGTACTGCAGCTCCGGGTGCGCGCTGCCGCGCTCTCTCCTGCTACCGCCTACAGTGAGTGGGCTACGCACCGGACGCTCTCACCTTTGTGCCCCGCGGCGGCCCCTTCCCCGGGGGATGTTTGGAAAGGCAGTGGGCGGGGCCTGGGGTAGATGAGTCCCGGGCTCTGCCCAGGGAGCTCCTTCTGGGCGAGGTGAGAGCTGTGGGATTGGGCAAGCTCCAGCAGCACCCACAGTAGAGAGAGCCCTGGGATGCAGCTTGGGCTTTTTTTTTTTATTATTTGTCAGCAGTTTCATACGGAGTGTTAAGGGGTGATGAGAGGGTTCTAAAACACACAGCTTTTTTAACTGACAGTTTTGCTGTGGTTTTGTTCTAGGTTGTCCTGGGTTACAGTGCAAAATGTGCCAAAAGAAAAAAATATTCTATTACCATCTTCAGGAGCTGTTGAGACCAGGTGGGGCGGTGCTCTCTGCCTCCCCCCCCCGGACTATCTCCTGTTACTGGGCACAACAATGCCTTATCGCCTGACTCATCGATAACTCGCTCCTGGACTATCTCCTGTTAATGGCCCATCAAGGAACTGCCTCACGACTCCCCATCCCATTGTGAGATGCTCCGCCCGGGGGTGGGGGGGGCGGGGGGGAAGGAGCCAAGCAGTCCATGCCAAATAAAAACAGAGATTTTGAACACCCTAGCAGCCTTCTTCCAGTGGATTCCCAGAGGAGCTTTTCCCCCCACTGGAGTTCCAGAGGACAAGAGCTACCTACCTACCACTGGACCTTCGGAGGAAGACCAGACTCTTTTACCTGATTGCTGCTTCCACAGAACTACATCCATCGCTTCAGGAGGACTGCAGCCAGCATCTTATCGGACTGCTACTGCCACCCTAACAGGGTGTCAGGTTGTATTCCTGACTCTGTCAGTGTAAACCAGTGGGTTGTTTGTTTTATCCCTGCCTTGTGTTTTTTTTATATATATATATATATATATTAGTAAAGAACTGTTATTCCTATTCCCCGTATCTTTGCCTGAACGCCCGTTAATTTCAAAATTATAATAATTTGGAGGGAAGGGGGTTGCACTTTCCATTTCAAGGGAGGCTCCTGCCTTCCTCCACAGACACCTGTCTTTCAAACCAAGACATAGGTGCACTGGATTTTCCTGGAATTCTGAACTTCCTGCAGGATGGCAACTTGTTTTTTGTGACAAGGGTTTGTGATCCCATTTCCTTTCCTAGGACTGAAGGTGAGATTATCGAGTAGCATGAGGATGTGCACCACATCTGCACCTGTCTATGCCCCCCCCATACCCCTGTCTCTGCCTTCAGGTGGGGTTTTTCCCATGCCACCCCGATCTTTGTGGCCTTGACTCCCGTGTGTGTGCCTGGCCCTACTTGTCATGTCCCTGCCTCCCATGGGCCTGCCTTGCCTGCTTTTTTTCATGGTAGGGATGGACAACGACAAGAGTATATGTAAGAAGGCAGTCTTTATTAAGTTGCAAAAACCAAGATGGCTGAGATGGTGCAGCAGAAAAAGCGTACCCTTTTATAACCTTTCTTATCTGTCCACCTGTTCATGCACTAAGGCTGCTAAAATGATTCGCTCAATAGCTTTGTCCATTCACCTCCATTCACATAATGATTGGCTGGAGCTCCTACTGTATTTCTCACTGTACCTACTGTTCTCTTGCCAAGTTTCTGCTCTGTGGTATTACTTGCTCAGTCTCTTCTTGCTCAATCTCTTATAACTTCCTCAAACTTGTTTACAACATTCTTCATCCACTTCTTCTGTCTTTTCAAGGGTATACTGGAATGCTGTCAAGGTCAACTTCATCTTCCTCAATCAGGTTATCCCTGACAGATTTTTGTACCCACTTTATGGGTGTGCATAGCTCACACCCTATCCTCCCCCTGTGCACCTGCCTTCCTCCCCCCCCCCCGCCCCCCCACCATGGGTGTGCCTTGCACCTGCCTCCCATTACCATGTTTTGTGTCCCCCTCCCCTTGTCCCTGCTCCATGCACCTGCCTTGCCCCCACCACTACAAGAACTGCTGCTCCAGATGCAAACTGTTTTAAACAAACTGTTTGCATTCCAAACTTCGCTCTGGCACTTCCTTGGGCCCAAAATGCCATCACCAGTAGATATCAGGGGGAATGAGGGGCACCCAGCAGGGACACCCTGAAGTCTCATGGTTTCCATCAGGCTTTCCCAAGGGCAGGGGTGGGTGGGAGAGTGGAAAAGCAGTATTGCTTTTTACATTTTCTTCCTACATCTCCCTCTTCAGAGCTCCTTGTCCCTGGGTGCTTGTTCTTGCCTGTGGCCCCTGTTCCTGATGGGCTCCAGGTGTGGCCAGTGGGGCTAATAACAGGGCCGGCCCTCCTGTGGGCTATAAAGGGGCTGCCTGAGGGAGCTGATAAAGGGGAACTGGCTGAGGAGGTAGCTGGAGCTACCTCCAGAATGGAATGGCTGGTCCCTGTGGTAAGGAAGGATCCCCCTGAGCTGTCCATGATGGAGCAGACCACCAGCACACATTGCTGGCAGCTTGGTGCCTGCATCGGCTGTGTGTGTGAGCCGCTGGCCAGCCTGGCGGTGGAGGGGAGTTGAGAGAAAAGTGTTGGGGTGCTGAAGATCTGAGCTGGTGCCAGGAGCTGGGGTGAGTCACACGTTCTCCTGTGTGTGTCCCGGTCCACCTCTGCTGCCCTGCCTGCCGCTCCTTCTGCTGCCTGGGAAAGGGCTGCCCAGGGATGGGGAGGGCCAGCAATGGCTTTCTGTCCTGGCCCCTTTGCTGTGGGAGCCTGATGGACAGCCTAACACCTTCCTGATTGCACTGGGGCTTCCCCTCAAGCCAGGGGGAGAGGCAGGGCTGGAAGAAAGTGGAGGCTGAGATGGGGTGCGAAGTCAGGGAAAATGTGGAAGTCAAGACGGGGGTGGAAATGGTGTCACTTTTTACATTGTCTTTGTAAGGCTCCCTCTTTTTGTCTTCCTGACCCTATGTGTTAGTTCTTGCCTCTGTTTCTTTTCCCCTATTGCTTTACAATATTTCCCTGTCCCTTGTCTTGTCCCTGCCTTGTGGTCCTGCTGGTCCCTTTGGCCTCTCTCTCCTGCTCCTCCTCGCTCTTATGTATTCCTCCATCTCTCCCTGGGTTTTTTGCTCAGTGTCCCAGTACTCCTCTCTCTATGCTACTGTCCTGCTCCCTGTCCCTCTCCTGTTTGCAGCATCCCGTTTACTGGCTGCCTGTCCCCCACCTCTTCTCTACCTTCCTCCTGCTTTTTCCCTTCTCTCCTGCTGCGTTTGCTGTGTTTGCACACCGAGCCTTGTAGCCAGCTCAGTGCCAGGATTTGTTCTGGGCAGAGGTGAGTAAACTTTTCCTGCCTCCTCTGTGCCCCTGGATGGTATTCAAGCCCCTGGGTGCAGAGCTCGTGGCTGTGGGCAGGTGCCGGGGAGGGGGCCATGTGCTGTGGGGCTTTGCCCAGGCACCTGTTCCTGATGGGCTCCAGCTGGGGCAGGTGTGGCCACTGAGGCTAATGATGGGGCTGGCCCTACTTTGGGCTATGAAGGGGGCTGCCTGGGCATGCCTGCCTGCAGGAGCTGGCTGAGGAGTCAAACCAAGGGGCTTCCACAGGCAACTGTCTCCAGCTGGTCCCTGTGGCAAGGAAGGATCCCTCCCACCCATCCACAACAGAGAATGCCACCATAACACAGCACCAGGACCTTGGCGCCTCTGTTGGCTGCACACGTGTGAGCTGCTGCATGTCCAGGAAACCTCGTGAGAGAAGTGCATTGAGTCACCCACCGCCTGCTCCTAAGGTCAGGCAGCTGGCACTGTGGAGGAGGAAGGGGCAGAGACAGAGAGAAAAGCCTCGGGGCGGTGAAGGTCTGCCGTTGTCACCAGGAGCCACGTGTCCCCTCGTGTGTGTCCAGGGCCATCCCTGCCCCGGTTCTCTGGATCTCTGCCTGCCTCCTTGCCTGTCCCTGCCTCTGTCTGCCTTTCAGGCTGTCTAGTTCCCCAAAGCTTTTTGCTCTTTTGCTAGCATTGCCCTGTAAAGTGTCACCTTCTACCTTTCCTTTCTATGTCGTTTCCTTCCTGGCACCCCACCAGCTCTGATTTCATTCTTCCTCATTGCTTGTGAAACTGGCATTTCTAGGTCCCCTCTCTCCGTGTCTCAGTTTACCCAGTTGCCTATGATTTTGGGAAGGGTGGTGGTTGGGGCCTGGGGTAGATGAGCCCTGAACTCTCCCAGGAAGCTCCTTCTTACATGCGAGGCAAGAACTCTGGGACTAGGCAGGGTCCAGCAGCACCCACAGTAGAAAGTGCCCTGGGATGAAGCTTGGGCTTTTTTTTTTTCTTGTTTTTATGTCAGCAGTTTCCTAGGGGGTGTTCAGGGGTGACAGGAGGGTTTTAAAACACACAGCCTTTTTTTTAACTGCTAGTTTTGGTGCTGTTTTGTTCTAGGTGCACTGGATTTTCCCGGAATTCTGAACTTCCTGCAGGATGGCAACTTGTTTTTTGTGAGGCGTGTTGGTGACCGCATTTCCCTTCCTAGGACTTGAAGGTGAGACTATCGAGCAGCCGTGAGGATGCGCCCCACGTCTGCACCTGTCTATGCCCCCCCATACCCCTGTCTCTGCCTTCAGGTGGGGTTTTTCCCATGCCACCCCCAACTCGGTGGCCTTGCTAAGGGTGGGTGTGCCTGGCCCCAAATCCACCCGGCGCCTCCCCCCCCGCCGCGAGCGTGCCTTGCTGCCGTTCTTCGGCACTGGCCACTGTAGGCGTGCCCTGCTTGCCCCCCCCCGACCCCCCCCCCCCGGGTGTGCCTTTTCTGCCCCGGCACCGCCCCCCCCCGTGGGCGTGCCCTGCTTCCCTGCGCCCCGCCCCGCCCCCCCCCCCCGTGGGAGTGCCTTGCTGCTTTGCACCTCGCCCCAGCACCGCCCCCCCCATGGCCTCGCCGACAGTGGCCGTGCCCTGCCCGGCCCCCACCCCCTCCCCTTCCCGGGTTTGCCTTTGTTATTCTGCACCCCACCCCAGCACCGCCCCCCCCGGGCGTGACTTTTTTGCCCCATGCCCCACCCTCCCGTTGGCGTGCCTTGCTGCCCACCCCCCCCACCCCCCCCACCCCCCCCGGCACCGCCCCCCTTGTGTCCCATCCCCACCACTTGCCCGGGGGCGGGGCCTGGGGTATATGAGCCTCGGCCTCTGCTCAGGGAGCTCATTCTGCTCTGGGGCTGCTGGCGCTGGCAGCTCCAGACCCAGCTGCCTCTGCGGGCACGGGGCTTCGGGCGCGGACAGGAGCGCAGGCGGCTGCGGCAGGGAAGAGCTGCGGCCGGGGACACCAGGCCACCCCTGTACTCCTCAGGGCCCCATCGGCTCCAGCCCCTCAGCGAGGACCAGATGTGCTCCTGGGCCTGGCCAGGCCCTGCCGGGACGCGTTCCACCCCGTCGGGCCCCCTGCCACCAGCTATGCCGAGCGCTGCTGCCTCTGCCCAGCCCCGGGGGCGCCGGGGCCAGAGGCTGTCGTCCCCAAGTGGGGTCACAGCATCTTTTGGGGGGGGTCGATGGCACCGACGCCGAGCCATCCTGCAGCCGTCTTTTTGGCTTTGCACCGCAGGCATCTCCGTAAGCTGTCCGAGTTCCTCCCTCCCCTTCGTGTGCCCCTCAGTCCCCTCCATTTCCCATCCAGGCACCAGAATCAATCTGCGTGACAAGTGGCCTTCTCAGAACCACGGGCCTTCAAAGGGCCTTCTCTCACCTGCCTAGTCCTCTCAGAAGGACACGGGCGTTGCTCTGTGTGGACTCATTTGTCTTTCCTGGCACCTCTCCTGAGCTGCTTTGTCACTTGTTTTGGTTCGAGTCGCTTCAGTGTTACTTAAGGTGCTTGGTACAGTTCCTGATGCTTTGGGGCTCTTTTCCCCGACGGTTTTTCCTTGGTTTTGGTTTTTGCTTTGGGTTCGGTTTGGTTTCAACCCTTTCCTGGGGTTTTCTGTCCTTTGGGACTTATTTCTGTTGAGGGAGGCAGATGGAGAAAAGTAGGAGTCTCAGTGTCTTACAACTGCTGGTGATCTACAATAGTCCCTTTGCAACCAGAGAGCTCTGAGAGGAGGATTCTTGCAGGCTGTCATTCGGCTTTGTCATTCGGTCCCGTCCAGAATGTAGCGCTGGTACAAGTTCTGCAACAGACAGGAACGGGTCTAGCCTTGTTACGCGGGCTTTCTTTTTCCTTGCAGGTCGGACTTGAGACTTGAAACGGCATTTTCCTTCGCTAAAAAAACACGCCCCGGACTCGCCGCAGACTCGGCAGCGTCGCGGATTTCGCCGGACCGCGCCGCTGGCAGAGCCGGCGGCCGACGGGGTCGCGGGCGCTCGGCACCGCGTCGGCCGGAGGCTCCCGTTGGCGCAGCAGCGACGGTCGGGGGCGGCGCAGCTGGACAGCCGGAGGTTTGGTGTCGCGGCGTATCTGCTGTGCGCGGGTTCGCTTCCCCGGGATTTTGGGCTGCTCTGGAAAAACGGGTGGCGGAGCCGGAGAGAAGAGCGGGCGGTGGCTACAGGCCGAGTCGCCGCTCGGGGAGGTTGCGCTCCGCGGAGCTTCAAACTTTGGAGACGGAGTGCAAAACCGTCGAGCGTCCCAAGTGGACCGCGGCAGGCGTCCTCGCTCCGGTCGTTTTTCCTGGGGAATTCCAAAGTGGTCAGTTTCTATTAGTTTAATTTTTACCGCTCGTTTACGTCAAAACGTTTAAAATAAAAATGTCCGTCACAGTAACCAGAATAGTCTTTGGGAGCAAATACTGCCCGTCGTCCGCTCTAGCTATTGCTTCCCACTTTGCAGACAGTACTTACTCCCCATTGATGTAATCAAAGGGCAAGCAGCAGAATATCAACAACAGAGCACTAACTGGAAGGAATACCTGTAGCGAAACAACTCTAACAGGAAAAGAAAAAAATCACGCGTCCTAGTTAATCCACTTCGTGGTAAAGTCACAAAATATCAGAGCGCGCCTAAAGAGAAGAAATATTACCTAGGGTTGAGTAATGACTAAATTTAGTGGCAGATGTTACTTAATGAACCAGGCAGTAATTATTCCCGGTCCCTATTGCAATTCAAAAAATGAATAGTTGAGAGACCCTCTTGAAGTGATAAAGACAGAAAACTAATTGGGAGTCGTGAACAGCTCCATTTAAACATAACCACTGCTAAACCAATTGAACTGGAAACTAATTGGGAGGCTCTAACGCTTAAACGAGCACACCGCTGTAAGCAAGCTGGGAGGCAACAGTGACTCCTGCTTAGAACCAAAAGAGTAATCGAAGCTTTAGATTTTTAGATAAAGAGAAATAAAAAAAGGAATCGTTCAATAACGGCTACGTTTAAACGTAGGTACTAAAAGAATTCCCGGGCGGTGGTGAACTAACATAACGCTAAAAGATTTAGATTTAAAATAAAAGGAAAATTAGAAAACCAACAGGGAGTCACGACTGCCGAAACTTAAACATAGCCGTTGGGGGGGGGGGAGGAGGGGACGGGTACCAATTCCTTCCAAGTAGAGCTAAAAGAAAAAACCGACGCCCATTAAATCCGACGAACAAAAACCTTAGATTTCATTTTAGAAACAGATCGAACGCTAACTGGGCATCATGAGTGCCCGTTTAACAATACTAGCCATCTTAAACTGATGCATTAAAGATACCCCCGCAGCACCATCAGATGAAAATTTTCTCCTTGGGAAGCAGAAATAGAATACCAATTGGGAGCAGTTTAGGGTAACGGTCGTCGTGAACGGACCCCTCATTAGAGTCCTAATTCACAATCCGAAACCGTGATTTCCAACGGTAATGAACCTTTTCCTCTTGTGTCAGTCGGGTGCCTGCGCTTTGCTCCTGCTCCCTTCAGCAGCGGTACACGGAGCGCTCGCTGGCTGTGAGCCGTTCGTTCACCCGCTTTCTGTACCAGTCAACTCTTCAATCGGGCCATTTAAATAACAGACTATTCTCTCAAATTCCAGCTCAAACGCGTGGCACGAATTAACGGCGCCCGAGGACCATGCCATTTACTAGCGCCGCCCCGGAGCTGAGCCTGCTTATTGTGAGGCGCTTCTCGCAAGAGCCCCTCACGCACGCACGCACGCACGCACGCAGGTCCCGTCACCGGTGCTCCGCGCCGGCCTAACCGCGGACCGGCAGGGCCGGCGGAGAAACTGCCCGGAAGCCGCGGAGAGCGAGACGGATTCGAGAGCGAGACGGATTCAACAGCGATTCCTGCCGAAACACGCAAGGAACGCAGCTCTGCACGGCGGGGCGGCGGCCTGTCCCCTCCTGCCCGCGCGGCCCCATCCCCGCCGCGGGCAGCCTCAGCCTTCACAAGACGGCGGCGCCATACACCCCCCCCCCCCCCCGCCCCCCTCCAAGCACCGGCCGCAGCTCCGGAGAGAAACGACGCGGATGCGGCCCCGAGACGGCGGCGCCGCCGGCACTCGTTTCGCGGGGGACTCACCGGCTCCTCCGGGGCTCCGGCAGGCTCCCGCCGCTTCCCCGCGGTCCTCCATGATGCCGGAAGTGCCCCTCAGTCCTCCGAACTTGCGCTCTATGGGCCCGCAGTCCTCCAGGATGCCCAAGTGCCGGTTCGGTGCGGGGGGGCCTGGAGTAGATGAGCCCCGGGCTCTGCCCAGGGAGCTCCTTCTGGGCGAGGCGAGAGCTGTGGGACTGGGCAGGGTCCAGCGGCACCCACAGGAGAGAGCGCCCTGGGATGCAGCTTGGGTTTTGGGGTTTTTTTGGGTTGTTTTTTTTTTTTTTCTTTTTTTACGTCGGCAGTTTCCTACGGGGTGTTCAGGGGTGACAGGAGGGTTTTAAAACACACAGCCTTTTTTTTTAACTGATAGTTTTGGTGCTGTTTCGTTCTAGGTGCACTGGATTTTCCCGGAATTCTGAACTTCCTGCAGGATGGCAACTTGTTTTTTGTGAGGCGTGTTGGTGACCGCATTTCCCTTCCTAGGACTTGAAGGTGAGACTATCGAGCAGCCGTGAGGATGCGCCCCACGTCTGCACCTGTCTATGCCCCCCCATACCCCTGTCTCTGCCTTCAGGTGGGGTTTTTCCCATGCCACCCCCAACTCGGTGGCCTTGCCAAGGGTGGGTGTGCCTGGCCCTACTTCTCGTGTCCCTGCCTCCCATGGGTGTGCTTTGCCTGCTTTGTGTACCCTCTTTATGGGTGTGCATAGCTCACGCTGTTGTCCTCGCCCTGTGCTTCTGCCTTGCACCTGCCTCCCATGGGCATGCATTGTCCCCGCCTTGTCCCCGCTCCATGCAGCTGCCTTGCCCCCACCTCTCCAAGTATTGCTGCTCCAGATGTACAGCACCAATAAACTGTTAACATTCCGAACTTTGCTCTGGCACTTCCTTGGGCCCCAAATCCCTAAGACTACCCCAAAATGCCATCACCAGTAGACGTCAGGGGAAATGGGGGGCACCCAGCAGGGGCACCCCGAAGCCTCATGGTTTCCAACAGGCTTTGCCAAGGGCAGGGGTGGGTGGGAGAGTTGAAAAGCAGCATTACTTTCTACATTTTCTTCCTACATCTCCCTCTTCTGAGCTCCTTGTCCCTGGGTGTTTGTTCTTGCCTGTGGCCCCTGTTCCTGATGGGCTCCAGGTGTGGCCAGTGGGGCTAATGGCAGGGCTGGCCCTGCTGTGGGCTATAAAGGGGCTGCCTGAGGGAGCTAGTAAAGGGGAACTGGCTGAGGAGGAGGTGGAGGTGCCTCCAGCATGGAATGGCTGGTCCCTGTGGTAAAGAAGGGTTCCTCTGAGCTGTCCGTGATGGAGCAGACCACCAGCATGTGTTGCCAAGAGCTTGGTGCCTGCATCGGCTGTGTGTGAGCCGCTGGCCAGCCTGGCAGTGGAGGGGAGTTGAGAGAAAAGTGTTGGGGCACTGAAGGTCTGAGCCAGTGCTGGGAGCTGGGGTGAGTCACATGTTCTCCCATGCACATCCTGGTCCATCTTTGCTGCCCTGCCTGTTGCTCCTTCCGCTGCCTGGGAAAAGGCTGCCCAGGGATGGGGAGGGCCAGCTATGCCTTTCTGTCCTGGCCCCTTTGCTGTGGGAGCCTGATGGACAGCCTACCACCTTCCTGATTGCACTGGGGCTTCCCCTCAAGCTAGGGGGAGGTGGCAGGGCTGGAAGAAAGTGGAGGCTGAGATGGAGTGTCAGGGAAAATGTCAAAGTCAGGAGTGGGTGGAAATGGTGTCACTTTTTACATTGTCTTCGTAAGGCTCCCTCTTTTTGTCTTCCTGACCCTATGTGTTAGTTCTTGCCTCTGTTTCTTTTCCCCTATTGCTTTACAATATTTGCCTGTCCCTCGTCTTGTCCTTGCCTTGTGGTCCTGCTGGTCCCTTTGGACTCTCTCTCCTGCTCCTCCTCTCTCTTATGTATTCCTCCACCGCTCCCTGGGTTTTTTGCTCAGTGTCCCAGTACTCCTCTCTCTATGCTACTGTCCTGCTCCCTGTCCCTCTCCTGTTTGCAGCATCCCGTTTACTGGCTGCCTGTCCCCCACCTCTTCTCTACCTTCCTCCTGCTTTTCCTTTGTCTCCTGCTGTCCTGCTGCGTTTGGGCACTGAGCCTTGTAGCCAGCTCAGTGCCAGGGTTTGCTCTGGGTAGGAGTGAGTGAACTTTTCCTGCCTTCTGTGTGCCCTGGATGGTTTTCAAGCCCCTGGGTGCAGAGCTCGTGGCTGTGAGCAGGTGCCAGGGAGGGGGCCATGTGCTGTGGGGATTTGGCCAGGCCCCTGTTCCTGATGGGCTCCAGCTGGGGCAGGTGTGGCCAGTGAGGCTAATGATGGGGCTGGCCCTGCTTTGGGCTAGGAAGGGGGCTGCCTGGGCATGCCTGCCTGCAGGAGCTGGCTAAGGAGTCAAACCAAGGGGCTTCCACAGGCAGCTGTCTCCAGCCGGTCCCTGTGGCAAGGAAGGATCCCTCCCAACCATCCCCAACAGAGCACGCCACCAGCGCATGGCACCAGGACCTTGGCGGCTCTGTTGGCTGCAAGTGGGAGCTGCTGCATGTCCAGGAAACCTCATGGGAGAAGTGCCTTGAGTCACTCACTGCCTACTCCTATGGTCAGGCAGCCGGTACTGTGGAGGAGGAAGGGGCAGAGACAGAGAGAAAAGCCTCGGGGTGGTGAAGGTCTGCCGTTGGCACCAGGAACCACGTGTCCCCTCGTGTGTGTCTGGGCCCATCCCTGCTCTGGTTCTGCAGGTCTCTGCCTGCCTCCTTGCCTGTCCCTGCTTCTGTCTGCTTCCCCAAAGCTTTTTGCTTTTCTGCTAGCATTACCCTGTAAAGTGTCACCTTCTAACTTTCCTTTCTATGTCTCTTCCTTTCTGTCACCCCACCAGCTCTGGTTTCATTCTTCCCCATTGCTTGTGACAATGGCATTTCTAGGTCTCCCTCTCTCGGTGTCTCCGTTTATTCAGTTCCCTGTGATTGTGGGAAGGGTGGTAGTCGAGGTCTGGGGTATATGAGCCCCGGTCTCTGCTCAGGGAGCTCATTCTGCTCCGAGGTTGCTGTGGTGTGGGTGTTCTTTTGGTGCTGCCAGCTCGGGAGCTGGCTGGGCTGTGTGGGCATTGGGGTTTGGTCATGGTGAGAAGCGGAAGCATCTGTGTGAGGTAATAGCTGCGGGACTAGGCAAGGTCCAGCAGCACATAGAGTAGAGAGTGCCGTTGGATGCCAGTTTGTTGGTTTTGATGTCAGTAATTTTATACTGAGTGTTCAGGGGTGGCAAGATGCTTTAAAAACACAGATTTTTTTTTTTTAACTGAATTTTTTGTTTTATTCTAGCTGCACTGGATTTTCCTCGAACTCTGGACTTTGTGCAGGATGGAAACTTTTTTTTTTGGCTGGCAGCTTTTCCCTTAATATGACTGAAGGTGAGATTATTAGGTATTAGAATGTGCAACATGTATGCACCTGTATATGCCTCTCCCTATCCACTTGTCCATGCCTCCGTGAGAGGTTTTTGCCCATGTGAGGCTTTTCCCCTGCCTGGTCTTCTCACCGCTGGCCGGGCAACCTGACCAAGAGGTTCCTGTTCCACAGCCTCTTCCCAGTTTCACCTTCCACGTCCTGTGAGGGAAATCCTGCGCAAGCAGCTGCAGTCGTTGCTCGGGCGATAGCCCATGTGGGGCTGGGTGAGTGTGGAGGGACCAGGGCGAGTGGAAGGGTCCCCCTGCCCCTCCCCATCCAAGCCTGGCCCATCTGCTGCCAGGGCAGAAAAGCTGGTGATGAAGTGCCATTAACAGAGCACAGCTTGTTCCCCAAGGGGGCCTTTGGGAGTTTGAAATGTTTTCATTCCAGGTAAAGGAAGAGACTCATCTGTGATAAAGTAAGAGCTGCCTGTTACCTTGTCTATTTCTCTTCTGTTGGTTCACCCTATTTTTATGGGTGAGATGGAGATGGCCTTTTATTTTTAGATGCCCGAATACATTGTCAGTAACCTGTGGTGTCAGGACAGTGAACTTTTGAGCACCTAGACGCCGGTAGAAACATAACCAAAGAAACAGGATGGAAAGTGATGTTTAAATTGGTTTATAATTCTTTTTTTTTTTTTTTTTCTTTTGTTACAGCGTTGATGACTGCTTGTCCTGTGGTTCAGTCCACGTTCTGTTCTGTGGAGTCCTCAGTCTAGGACTTTTACATAAAAAAAGCTTGTCCTTCCAAAAAAGGACTAGTCCTTCATAGGACTGAAGTGTAGACTTGGAGAGTCTCTTAAAGATGTGATCAGAATTAAAGCTGGATTAAACTTAACGTTGCTGCTGTTTGTCTTCACTTTTGCTACTTTCCCCACTGCTCCGTCATGACTGAACAAATAAAATAGTGTCTATCCTGGAGCATGTTAGGCCTATGAAAAATGTACTTGCCTCTGTTTATTTTCTCTTTCTGAGAGTGCATATTCTTCTGTTTCTGTGCACTTACTAAGAAATGATTCTGTGAGAATTGTATTGTAGCCCAAGAGGAAAGAAACTGTGTGTAAGAGTTCGGGTGTTCTGAAGAAACGGACTGTTTTCACAATAAAAGCTTTATGTTTTTTCAGTCTGTTAGCTTTTAAAATATCTTTTAGGGGTATGTGAAAACCTGACTGAGATACTGACATCTGTACTAAGAGCGGTCAAGGTTAGTGGGGTTTTTTTTGGTGGTTTTTAAAATTTTTTTTTCCTGGCACATCTGCCAGTCATGTTTGGTAGCCTTAGGTATTACAGCACTGGGGATTTGTTATTAGGGTGAGGAAAAGGCTGAGGTACTTAAAGCCTTCTTTGCCTCAGTCTTTAATAGTCAGAGTAGTTACCCTCAAGGTAATCAGCCCCCTGAGCAGGAGGACAGGGATGGAGACCAGGAGAATTCCATCATAATCCAGGAAGTAGTAGTTAATGACCTGCTCTGCCATTTGGACACTCACAAGTCTATGGGACTGGATGAAATACACTCAAGAGTGCTGAGGGAGGTGGTGGAAGAACTTGCCAAGTCACTGTCCATCATTTATCAGCAATCCTGATCAACAGGAGAAGTCCCGGAAGACCAGAGGCTTGCTGATGTGACGCTCATTTCCAAGAAGGGCCAGAAGGAGGATCTGGGGAACTACAGGCCTGTCAGCCTGACCTAGGTACCGGGCGAGATTATGGAGCAGTTCATCTTGGGTGTGCTCGCAAGGTAAGTGCAGGACATCCAGGGAATCAGGCCCAGCCAGCACGGGTTCATGAAAGGCAGGTCCTGTTTGACCAACCTGATCTCCTTCTATGATCAGGTAACCTGCCTAGTGGATGAGGGAAAAGTTGTGGATGTTGTATCTCTGGACTTCAGTAAAGCATTTGACACAGTTTCCCACAACATCCTATTGGCCAAGCTGGTGGCTCGTGGCTTAGACAGGTATACTCTTTGCTGGGTTAGAAACTGGCTGCATGGCCAAGCCTGGAGAGATTTAGTAAACGGAGTTAAATCCAGTTGGCGACCAGTCACAAGCAGAGTTCCCCAGGGCTCAGTATTGGGGCCGGTCCGGTTTAATACCTTTATCAACGACCTGGATGAGGGGATCGAGTGCACCCTCAGCAAGTTTGCAGATGACACGAATTTAAGTAGGGCTGTTGATCTGCTTGAGGGTAGAGAGGCTCTGCAGAGGGATCTGGACAGGCTGGATCGATGGGCTGAGATCAGTTGCATGAAGTTTAACAAGGCCAAGTGCCGGGTCCTGCGCTTCGATCACAACAGCCCCATGCAGCGCTACAGGCTTTGGAAAGTGTGGCTGGAAAGCTACCCTGCAGAGAAGGACTCGGGGGTGCTAGTTGACAGTCGGCTGAACATGAGCTGTCAGTGTGCCCGGGTGGCCGAGAAGGCCAACAGCATCCTGGCCTGTATCAGCAATGGTGTGGCCAGCAGGAGCAGGGGAGTGATCGTGCCCCTGTACTCAGCACTGGTGAGACCCCACCTTGAGTGCTGTGTGCAATTTTGAGCACCACAGTGTAGGAAAGACGTTGAGGTCCTGGAACAGGTCCAGAGAAGGGGAATGAAGCAGAGGGGTCATGAAAACATGTGTTATGAGGGGCTCCTGAGGGAACTGGGATTGATTAGCCTAGAGAAGAGGGGGCTGAGAGGAGACCCTCTTGTTCTCTACAGCTACCTCAAAGGAAGTTGTAGTGAGGCTGGTGGGTCTCTTCTCCCAAGTAACTAATGACAGGACAAGAGGTAATGGCCTCAAGCTGCACCAGGGGAGATTCAGATTGGATATTAGGAAGAATTTCTTTACCGAAAGAGTGGTTAGACATGGGAACAGGCTGCCCAGGGAGGTGGTGGAGTCACCATCCCTGGAGGTGTTCAAAGACTTATAGGTGTGGTGCTGAGGGACATGGTTCAGTGGTGGGCTTGGCAGTGTTAGGATAACGGTTGGACGTGATGACCTTAAAGGTCTTTTCCAACCACAATGATTCCACGATTCTATTTTTTTTTCCAAAAAAAGTGAAACCATATGGGGGATCTCTCATCTCACTGACTTTTTATAAGTTTGATTTATGACAGGAAAAAAAAAGTTAAAATTGTGTAACTTACAAATGGACTTGTGTTGTTTAAACTGTAACTGCCAAATAGCCGCAGTGTGTGGTTTATGAGGGGTATTTAAGCAGTTCAGTATTTGTTCTAAATATTTAAAAAGAGAGGCCACTGAATGTTAGGGGTGTTTTTCCCCATGTTTGGACGGAGTGCTCCAAAGTACTTTATTTCTGTCTGGCTTTCGATGGTGTGTTTCGGTGGCATCTCTTCTGGGCGGTGCAGCTGGTTAGATGTCCCTCTTAATTTATCTGTCAGAGATCAGTCAAAGAGATGGGTAACTTATCATGTGTTTGTGCCAAGGAAGAAGAATGACCTTTGGTGATTGGAAGATATAGGTATACCGCCAAATGTAAATAACAGGAACTTGGAAATATACACAAGTAAACCATGAGATCGGGGTAACGAAAAATATGTTCCAAGATCATCAACATGTAGTAATGAATTCTAGGAAAGTACTGAATATGTAATGAATATGGATGGATTAAACTCTACTTAAACTGCTTTGTGAAACCACCCCGGTGGAGCAATCCACAGTGCTGCAATAAAGAATGCCTGCTTAATAACACTCTTGTTACTGAGTTTTCATCTCGGAATCCTTACCTGGCCGGACCTAGCCTCCCGCCTCTGTGAGAAGCGTTAGAAAGCAAGGGGGTTTGGAAGCTCCAAATTTTGTTTCAGTCCTCTGGTAGCTCTCCTTCTTTTTTCCTTGTCTCTCTATGCCCCTTTGTCTTGCTTACTGTCACTGTGTTTTTCATTCTGTATCTCACTGTCCCGTTCCTCCTTGCTGTTCATCTCTTCCTTTCTCTGACCCTTTGTGCTTCTCCCTGTTCCTGTTATTTTTACTTCACCTCTGTCCCTGTCATGCTCTGTTGCTCTCATCTCCCTATCTCGATATCCAGCTCCCTGTGCCCCTGACTCTTTCAGAGTTTCCTGCTTTCTGGCTCCCCGTCAGTCACCTGTTTTCTATGTTGCTCTGTCCTTCATCCTGTCTTTCCTTGTCCCTCTGGCCTGCCACCTGTCACTGTCTTTTTTGGGCCAAGTGGTGGCGGGCCAAGTGGATATTAGGAAGAATTGCTATGAGGGTGGTGAGACACTGGAGCAGGCTGTCCAGAGAAGCTGTGGCTGCCCTCTCCCATGGAATTGTTCAAGCCCGGATTGGATGGGGCTCGGAGCAACCTGGTCTAGTGGAAGGTGTCCCTGCCCGTGGCAGGGGGGGTTGAAACTAGATGGTCTTTAAGGTCCTTTCCAACACAAACCATTCGATGATTCTAGTCTTAATACTGCTTTTAAGTGTTCAAATGGCTTTTAAAGGATGTGTTGTATTTTGAGTGGACCTGTTTACCTAGAATCCTCCTCTAGCTTGACTACTATCCTATCCCTTATTCTGAATTAATTCCTCTGCTTTCTTCTGTACTATTTTTTTAATATGCTGCAATATATTTGGGATTTTTGTTTTCTAGGTGTGTGTCTGTAAGCATCTTGTGGTGCGTAATCGATCACCCCCCAAGCCTGGGTTTGACCATTGCAGAGCAGAGCCTGAGCAAGAAAAGTGGCACTATCCTCTGGCGCGCTCCCTGCCCCACCATGGGGCAGCCACCAGCCTGTGGGATAGGGGCTGGGAGGGGCCTGCAGCCATCTGGGGGGGCTACCCTCCTTTATTTTTCTAGCAGAGCTCCCCTTTTATGGGGTGGAGGTTCGTACGTATGTAAATAGTGTTCTCAGAGTTAATGAGCTGCTGGTTGGGGCAGTTTCCCTCATTTTGTGACTCTCTTTTTCTGAGTGAATAAAAAGGGGCTTGTGTGTGTGATGTCACTTGGGCTTCTAAGTATCACAGGGAGTGATGATGCAGCAGAGTAGCGGGTGAGTAGGGGATGAGGGGGGTTGTGGAGTTCCCCCAAAAAAGGTGTGTGGGGGAATCATAGCCAAAACCCACCTGAAAATTCATGAGGGGGGATTAAAAAAATATTAAAACATGTAAATATGGGTGTGAGGTGTTCAAATAGTGAAAAATGTCTCTCATATATAGAGAGACAATAATACTCATTTATATGTATAAAATGAAATGGAAATGAAAGCCATGTATCTACTACATGTACTAGTGCAGTTCACTGTCCTAAATCTCCCTCTTTATTTCTTCCTGACCCTATGTGTTAGTTCTTGCTTCTGCTTCTTTTCCCTTATCACTTTATATTTTTCCTTTGTCCCTCGTCTTGTCTCTACCTTGTTGTCCTGCTGGTCCCTTTGGCCTCTCTCTCCTGCTCCCCCTCTCTCATATATTCCTCCATCTCTCCCTGTTTGGTTTTTTTTTTTTTTTGCTAAATCTCTCAGCTCTCCTCTCTCTCTACTGTTGCCCCGCTTCCCGTCCCTCTCCCATCGACAGCGTCTGGTTTCCCTGTTGCCTGTCCCCCACCTCTTCTCTATCTTCCTCCTGCTTCTCCTCTTCTCTTGTCTCCCACTGTCCTGCTGCGTTTGGGCACCGAGCCTTATAGCTGACTCGGTGCCAGGATTTGTTCTGAGCAGGAATGAGTAAACTTTTCTTGTGCCCCTGGATGGCTTTCAAGCCCCTGGGTACAGAGCCTGTGGCTGTGGGCAGGTGCCAGGGAGGGGCCAGTGTGCTTTTGCCAGGCCCTTGTTCCTGATGGACTCTAGCTGGAGCTGGGGCAGGTGTGGACAGTGAGGTTGACGGTAGGGCTGGCCCTGCTGTGGGCTAGGAAGGGGACTGCCTGGGCATGCCCAGCTGCAGGAACTGGCTGAGGAGTCAAACAAAGGGGCTTCCACAAGGAGCTGTCCCCAGCAAGGAGCAGCCAGTCCCCGTGTGTGGTGGGTTAACCCTGGCCAAAATGCCAGGTGCCCACCAAAGCCACTCTATCACTCCCCCTCCTTAACTGGACAGGAGAGAGGAGAGGGAAAAAAAAGAAAAATAACAGGCTCGTGGGGTTGAGATAAGGACAGGGAGATCACTCAGCATTTACAGTCACGGGCAAAACAGACTCAACTGAAAGGAAATGTAATTTATTACCAATTAACTCAGAGAGGAGTAATGAGAAATAAAACCAAATCTTAAAACACCTTCCCCCCACCCCTCCCTCCTTTCCCAGGCATAACTTTGATCCCGATTTTCCTCCCTCCTCCCCTCCAGTGGCACAGGGGGGAAAACAGGGGATGGGGGTTAGGGTCAGTTTATCACACTGTTGTTTTCTGCTGCTTCTTCCTCCTCAGGGGGAGGATTTCTCACACTTTTCCCCTGCTCTAATGTGGGGTCCCCCTCATGGGAGAAGGTCCTCTGTGACTTCTCCAGCCTGAGTCTTCCCACGGGTTCAGTCCTTGATGAACTGCCTCAACGGGGGTCTCCTTCATGGTGTGCAGTCCTTCAGGAACCGACTGCTCCAGCATGAGCCCCCCTCACGGGGTCTCTAGCAGCAAACCTGCTCCAGCGTGGACTTCTCTCTCTCCACAGACCACAGGTCCTGCCAGGAGCCTGTTCCAGTGCAGGCTTCCCACGGGGTCACAGCTTCCTTTAGGTAGCCACCTACTCTGATGTGGGGGCCCTCCATGGGGTGTAGGCAGTCATCTGCTCCTCCGCCCACGGGCTGCAGGGGGACAACCTGCTTCACCATGGTCTTCACCACACATTGCAGGGGAATCGCTGCTGTGGCACCTGGAGCATCTCCTCCCCCCCTTCTTCACTGACCTTGGTGTCTGCAGGATGTTTCTCTCAGATATTCTCGCTCCTCTCACTCGCTGCAATTACTGCTGCACAACAACTTTTTCACTCTCTTAAATATGTTATCACAGAGGCGAAAAACACTCTTGCTGATTGGCTCAGCCTTGGCCAGCGGCAGGTCCGTCTTAAAGCCAGCTGGCATTGGCTATATCCGACATAAGGGAAACTTCTAGCAACTTCATACAGAAGCCACCCCTGTAACCCCCCTGCTACCAAAACCTTGCCACACAGACCCGTTACACTGTGGCAAGGAAGGAGCCATCCCCAACAGAGCACCCGACCAGCACACGACACCAGGACGTTGCTGCCTCCGTCGGCCACACACTTGAGCTGCTGCGTGTCCAGGAAACATCATGGGAGAGGTGCATTGAATCACCCACTGCCTACTCCTAAGGTCAGGCAGCCGGTACTGTGGAGGAGGAAGGGGCAGAGACAGAGAGATAAGCTTTGGGGTGCTGGAGGTCTGCCGTTGGCACCAGGAGCCACGTGTCCCCTCACATGGATCCCGGCCCATCCCTCCCACGGTTTTCCAGATCTCTGCTTGCCTCCTTGCCTGTCCCTGCCTCTGTCTGCCTTTCAGGCTTTCTGGTTCCCCAAAGCTTTTCTGTCTTCTGCTAGCATTGCTCTGTAAACTGTCACCTTGTACCTTTCCTTTCTGTCTCCCCACCAGCTTACTTCATTCTTCCTCATTGCTTGTGAAAATGGCATTTCCAAGTCTCCCTCTAAATTTTCTCTTTGTGTCTCCATTTATCCGGGTCCGTGTTCGTGTGGCTTATGTCTTCCTGCACATCTTCACCTTCATCACCTTTATTTAATATCTTCACTTATTTCGTTTGCTGACCCTATTTCTCTCCCCTGCCATGCTCTGTTCTTAATCCTTCCTTCAAAATTTCCTTTTTATCTGCCTATTTTAATTTGCTATTGCTTCCATTTTGTTTGTTTTATAGATAAAGGAAAGCACATAATTTTTGATAATAATCTTGCTGTTGTATTTAATGAGCTACTTTCCTACACAGCTTCATAGGGCATCTATCTTTTTTCCTACCTACACCCCAGAAAAATAATTTTTTTTTCTTTAGAATTCCCTATCCAGTCACATTGCTGATGCAATTAATGTAGCTGCAGTAAAAGAGCAGGAATATTTGTTTCTGGTACAGGTGGCTTTCTCCATTTGACAATTTGCACCCCACAAACTGAAGACAGCTGAGAAAACTCCCTGCTGCTCCTCCAGTCACCTTTATGTGTTGTGGGGGTTGGCCCTGCCCCTTTCCCAGGTGATTGCGGGAAGGGTGGTGGGCAGGTCCTGGAGTATATGAGCCCCGGGGCTCTACTCAGCGAGGTCATTTTGCTCTGGGCCTTCTCTGAGGTCAGTGCTCTGCTGGGCCTTCAAGTAGTGGCAGGTTTTGACCTCTCTAAAATATTTGGGCAGATATGTTTTGATGTTTAAAGAAGCAGAGAACTCTGTCTGAGGTAAGAGCTTCAGGATTGGTCAAGGTTCAGCTGTATTTATCTCAGAAAGTATGCTTGTATACAGGTTTGGTTTTTTTTTTAGGTCAATAATTTTGTTTTGAGTCTTCTGGGCTGGGATGAGGGCTTAATAGTGTGCTTTTTTTATTTAATCTAGGTGTATCATGCTTTTTTGGAACTCCTGACTTTATTGAAGATGGAACTATCGAGCTATACGACTACTTGTTGTACACTGTGTTAATCGTTGTTACCTTCTCTCTATAATAGGACTGTTGGCGAGGTTAGCTAACAGGGGTTAGGGTGAACATCTTGTATGCATCTGTGAGATGACAAATTATGTGATTTCTTAGAAGCGCAATGGTAGTTTTCCGTCTTCTGGCATTTTAGGTGTCACAAGCGATGATGGCTACAGCATCCGAGGCTGACATTGGAGCAGACGAGAGGAAGGCCACGTTCCTTTTGAGCAGAAGAATGTTGTGGACGAAGTCTGTGTTGATACTTACTGCTGGTACCATTTCTGTGCAGATGAAGAGGAACCTGGTAACTGAGGAACATCCTGGCTGGCTGATGTAGTATTTTGTTGAGGATGGATTCAGAGCCTCGGCCCTCCGAAAGCTAAGTGGAGGGACTGGTGTTTGGGAGGGGGTTCTGGGAGGAGGGAACAAGGTTGGGAGCTGTAAGGAGGGGTTTCAAAATTGGCGTGGGGAGAGGGCTGTCCAGGAACCATCCCCTTTGGGCAGGTAAAGGGAGCGGGTTGCTCTTGGCACAATACTAGCTTGTGCCAGGCAGGACTCTTCCAGCCTGTAGCTGCGTAGCTTGTGTAGCGTGTCTTCTGTGTATCGGACCTTTCTCGGGTCTCGATGTCCTTGTTGCTCTTTGTGCTCGAGGAGCACTTCACGTGCCTCAGGCACCATTCCTAGGGTCTCGAATGCCCATACTCGTCAGCACGGTGCCACTCGGGCACGTCTTTTCTCGCATAACAAGCTTAAAGCTCGGATAGGTCTCGTGTCTTGGAAGTTTCCAGTCGGTGTGGTTTGGTGTCGTTGTTCCGGGCCACGTCAGCATCTCTGATTTTGAGTGGTCCGCTTCAGTGTAAGTAGCTGTATAGCCACCAAGCGAGGAGAGTTATTTCTGTAGTGCTATGCAGAGACATGGGAGGTGACCAGATGTTTTTAGTGGCAGGCTGTATTTGGCCTCCAGATGGCATTCCTAAGTGGAAATGAGATCTCTGGAATTGTTAAGCTTTTGATAGCACCTGGGCGATTTGTTTGATATCGCTTTTTTGGACGCAGAGGAACGAGCTGCGCGCTAAAGGGCAATGAAGGAGAGGCGAGCGGAGGGATGGAAGAAGGTGCGTCGGCATGTATTGTCAGAGGGGAGATGTGACCGGTGGTTGTCTGATTAGCTTATAGGTTTCAAGTTTTTTTTTTTATTTTGAAGGCACAAAGCAATGAGCAAAGTGGGATGGGAGAGGAGAGTAATGATTAGTGGGCTGAAGTAGCAGCTATTTTTTAGGCATCTCATTGTCAATGATGTTATAAGCATCCCTTGTTTGTGTTTTACAGGTGGTACGCAAGCCTTAATGTAGCAACCAGTAAAGGGCAGAGGCAGGGCTGGTGAGCAGGTGAGGTAAAGGAGCAGGAGATGGGAATGGATGGGGCCCAGCTGCAGTTTGGGCAGTATCTCGGCATGAGTTATTTGCCTTTTTTTTTTTTTTTTTCAGGTGATGAAGTTCTACAGCCTCAGAGGGGTGAAGCTTCACGTTGACAGCCGGTCCGAGCGGGCAAGGTAGTTGTTGGATGAGTTGGTGTGTAAGAGCAAAGTATCCTGCAGAAACTCAGTGAAGTGTTTCTCTTTAGTTTTGCAGGTGTGCGCAGGCTGCTTGTGGAATTGGATGAGCATTTGAGGTGAGCTGGTGTAGTAGCGAGGAGGCTCACGAGGCCGGTGACTTCTCGCAAGCTCAACGGTAATTTTACATCTTTGGGTATCTCGGGTGCCACAAGCAACGATGGCTGCAGCATCCAACACTGCAATCGGAGCAGGTGAGCAGAACACCGTGGTGCTTCCAGTGAAGGGGGTGTTGTGACAGAGGTTGGTGTTGGCTGATGTGGTGATTACTGATCACAGAATTTGTTATTTGGTGGGGTTTTTTTCTGCACATGACGGAGGAACCTGGGGATCACACCAGCATCTGAGTTAGCTAATGTGGTTGATTTTTTGGTCAAGAATTGATTCGGACAGCTAGACTTCTGAAAGCTAAGTTGAGGGGCCAGGGCCGAGGACAGGGCAAGGCTGGAAGTTGCAGGGACGGAGTTAAAATTAGCCCAGGGGAGAGGACTGTCCAGGGACAGTTCCCTGTGGGCAGGTAAAGGGAGCCACGTTAGTTTTCTGCGCCAGACTAGGATGCGTCAGGCAGGGCAGTTCCAGCCTGTCTCTGTTATGTAGTTTGTCCAGTCGGTCTTCTGTCTTGGATGTGTCTCGGGTCTCGATGTCCTCATTCCTTTTTCTGCTCAAGGAGCAAGATGAATATCTCGGGCGCCATCCCTGGGGTCTCTGCTGCCTGTACATGCCAGCATAGTGCCTGTTTGGCATCGCTTCTCTTGCATAACAAGCTTAAAGCGCGGATGGGTCTCGCATCTCGGAAGTTACTGGGCGGTCCTCATCTGCCATGTCGCTCAAGAATGCATCGGCAGCTCTTCTCACTAGCTGTTGGTTTTTGCAAACTGAGAATTCTTCCCTGCATAGTTATGCTCATAGGTCTTGAGGCCACATTTCTCGCGCACACATCACCTGTGTTTTGACCGTTACCTCTTATAACAGGCCATTATGTTCAAATCTTTTTCTAGAGGCTGCCATAGAACCTCCTTACCTCACGGCTCTGTAGGTCTTGCCCGACAGCGCAACTCATTCGGGTGTCATCCTTCTTGCCAAGAGGTTTCTTTCATCTTTGTGTCGCCTTTTTTGTAGAGTTCTGTGTAGCGTTAGTTTCCCTTTGTCTTTGTGTGTGTGTGTGTGTCTTAGAGCTGCTCTGCCTGGGGCTGTAGAGTCACGGGTAGGTGCTATATCTCTGGTTAACGCATTGATATGCCTAGATCATTTAGGCAACGGTTGTACAGTCATCTCGGGTTGAGTAGCTGGTGGCAGACTGCACAGCCAGTCATTTCGGGGGTGTTCTACAGAGAGGATGGGAGCCTTCTGGGAGGGGCGGTTGAGTTGAGAGCGAAGCAGATTGCATCTCAAAGGTGTTAAGGCTCGTGAGTGTGTGCCTCTAAGCTGGGTGTGTTGTTTTTAAAGGCGGGCTGCCTTTAGCCTCTAGGTGGTACTCTGAAGCAGAGATGAGAGCTCTGGAATTGTGAAGCTCTTGATCTGCACCTGGGTAAGCTGTGTAACAATTTGGGGTTTTTTTTTCAGATGCAGAGGGATGAGTAGCTCTTTAAGGAGCGACAGAGGAGGCGAGTGGAGCCCTGTAAGAAGGTGAGTCGGTGCAGGGTGTCGGAGGGAAGTTGTGGCTATGTGGCCACATTATGGTTTGGTGTTTTTTCTTTCAAGGTGTGCAGCAATGTGCAAAGCGGGATGTTGGTGCCAGTGCTGACTCTGGCAAGGTGAGCTGTGGCTAGTGGGTGAAGTAGCGGTTATTTTTCAGTTTTTGTATTGTCAGTGAAGTTCTAGGCATCCCTTGTTGTTTGTGTTTTACAGGTGGTACCCGAGCCTCAACGCAGCCGCCCGAAATGACAGAGGCTGGACCGGGGAGAGGGTGAGGTAAAGGAGCGGGAGCTAGGCATCACTGCGGACAGGCATCGGTTTTGGGCAGTAGCTCGGCACACATTTTTTGCCTTGGTTTTTGCCTCGTTTTTCGCAGGTGCCACACATGGGCTCGGAGGGATGAAGCTGCATGCCGATGAGCCGTCCGAGCAGCTGAGGCTGTTGTGTGCTAGGTCGGCATCTAAGAGCCAAGTCTCACATGGCAGCTTGGTTAAACACTTACCTTTTCTTTCGCTGGTGATGTGCAGGCCACTTCTAGAATAGGATGCGTGTTTGAGGTGAGCTGGCTATTAGTGAGGAGAGTTGCGGGGCCAGTGACTTCTCACAAGCACAACAGTAGTTTTATTTCTTGGTATCTCAGGTGCCACGATCGACAAAGGCTGCAGTGCCTAGCTTTCGAACTGGTGCGGAGCAGGTGAGGAGTGGAATGACATGGCCCTTCTTGGGTGGGGGTGGGGTGGGGGTGTGGGGGGGTGTGTTTTGTCAGAGGTTGGCATTGACTGGTCCAATGCTGTCTGGCAGCAATATTTTGGTTTTTCGTTTGGATTTTACAGACGAGTAAGAGGAATTTGGAGTCTGTGGGAGAGTCCCATTTGGCTCACGTGTTTCTTTTGCTGAGGATGGATTTGGATCCCTGGCCCTCTGCAAGCTAAGTTGCAGGACAGGTGCTGGAGGTAGGGGACGGTGGAGTAGGCGGGAGATAAGTTTGGGAATTTCGTGGAGGGGATTTTAAAGTGAACACAGGGGAGAGGGCTGTCCAGGAACAGGTCTCCTTGGGCAGGGAAAGGAATGGGTTACGTTTTGGCACCAGATGAGCAAGGGCAGGGCAGTTCCAGCTTGTCTCTGTGGTGTTGTGTAGTTTGTCTAGTCCATTCACTGTGTCTAGGAAATTTCTCGGGTCTCAATGTCCTCATTCCGCTTTGCACTTGAAGAGCAAGCCAGAAGTCTTGGGCGTCATCCCTGTGGTCTCAAATGCCTGTACTGGGTGATGTAGTGCCAGTTGGGCATTTCTTTTTTCTTTTTTTGCGCGAGGAGTTTCAAACGTGGATATGTCTTGCGTCTTGGACTTTTCCAGGCCATCCTCATTTGCGGCGTGATTCTGGGCTGTGCCGGCAACTCTGATCGCTAGCTGTCCGTTTCTGCGGACTGAGACCTCTTCCCTGCATCCTTACATTCTTAGGTCTTGAAGACAGGCTTCTTGCACATCAGTCGTCTCGGTTTTGACCGTAACTTCTCGGAACGGGCCATTAGGTTCCTGCCCTTTTTTTTTTTTTTCTGGGGCTGCCGTAGAAACTCCTCACCTTGCATTACGGCTCTGTAGGTCGTCTTGCCCGACAGCGCAACTCATTCGGGAGTCATCCTTCTTGCCAATAGCTTTCTCTCATCTTTGCATCACCTCGTTTGTAGAGTTCTGTGTAGCGTTGGTCTCACTCTGTCTGTGTGCGTGTGTGGCTTGGAGCTGCTCTGCCTGGGGCTGTAGAGTCAAGTGTAGGTGGTATAGCGATAAGTGTCTCTGGTTAACATTTTGATATCCATAAACCGTTTAGGCAACGGTTGTACAGTCATATTGGGTTGAGTAGCCGGTGGCAGGCTGGGCGGCCAGTCATTTCGGGAGTGTTCTACAGAGAGGATGGGAGCCTTCTGGGAGGGGCTGTTGAGTGGGAGCGAAGCAGATTGCATCTCAAAGGTGTTAAGACTTGTGTGCGTGCCTCTAAGCTGGGTGTGTTGTTTTGAATGGCAGGCTGCCCCTGGCCTCTAGGTGGTACTCTGAAGCAGAGATGAGAGCTCTGGAATTGTGAAGCTCTTGATTGGCACCTGGGTAAACTGTGTAACAATTTGGGTTTTTTAGATGCAGAGGGATAAGTAGCTCTTTGAAGAGCAACAGAGGCAGTGAGCAGAGCCCTGTAAGAAGGTGAGTTGGTGCAGGGTGTTGGAGGGAAGTTGTGACTGGTGGCTATGTGGCTACATTTATGTTTTTCTTTTTTTTAATGTGAACGTGCGCAGTGATGTGCAAAGCGGGATGCTGGTGCCGGTGCTGACTCTGGCAAGGTGAGCTGTGGCTAGTTGGTGAAGTAGCGGTTATTTTTCAGTTTTCATATTGTTGGTGAAGTTTTAGGCGTCCCTTGTTGTTTGTGTTTTACAGGTGGTACCCGAGCCTCAATGCGGCCACCCAAAATGACGGAGACCGGACCAGGGAGGGGGTGAGGTAAAGGAGCAAGAGCTAGGTGTTGCTGTGGGCACGCGTCTGTTTCGGGCAGTAGCTCAGAACACGTTTTTTGCCTCGTTTTTCGCAGGTACCACACATGGGCTCGGAAGGACGAAGCTGCACGCCAATGAGCCATCCGAGAAGCTGAGGCTGTGTGCTGGGTCAGCGTCTAAGAGCCAAATATTACATGGCAACTTGGTTAAGCGCTTACCTTTGTTTTTTCAGGCACTGTGTGGGCCGCCTCTGGACTTGGCCAAGCATTTGAGTTGAGCTGGCTATTAGCAAGGAGGATCACGGGGCTGGTGATGTCTCGTAAGCACAACAGTAATTTTGTTTCCTGGTATCCCAGGTGTCATAAGTGATGATGGCTGCAGCATCCGGCTTTGGAGCAGGTGAGGAGCAGTTGAGTGGAATGACACCATGCTTTTTGGCGGGGTGTGTGTTGTGGGAAAGGTTGTTTGTGACTGCTGCGATGCTGTCTGCCAGGACCGGGTTTTTTTGTTTTGTTTGGATTTTGCAGATGATAAAGAAGAAATGGATACCAGGGGAGTGTCCCATTGATCTGATGTGTTTCCTTTGAGAATGGATTTGGATCCTGGCCCTTCGAATGCTAAGTTGTGGGGCAGGTCCTGGGGTTGGTGGGGGTGGTTTGTGGGGCGATAAGGTTAGGATTTTGGGGGAGGGAATTTTAGAGTTAGTATAGGGGAGAGGGCTGTCCAGGAGCAGTTGCTTTTGGACAGTTAAAGGGAGCTGGGTTACTTTTCCACACAAGTGGTGTGTGCCGGGCAAGGTAGTTCCGGCCTGTCTCTGTGTTCTTGTGTGGTTTGTCTAGTTGATCTTCTGTGTCCTGGATGTTTTTTGGTTTTGAGGTTCTCATTGCTCTTTGTGCTCAAGGAGCAAGATGGGCATCTCGGGTGCCATCCTTGGCATCTCGAATGCCCAGCCTCATCGGCATAGGGTCAGTCGGGCGCTTCTTTGCTTACATAACAAGCGTGAGGCGTGGATCGGTCTCCTATCTCTTGAGTTCTGGGCATTCCTCGTTTGCAGCGTCCTTCCGGGCTGTGTCGGCAGCTCTGTCTGTGGACTGAGACGTCTTCCTTGCACCCTTAGGTTTGTAGGTCACAAAGTCAGGATTCTCGTGCATCGGTCTTCTCTGTTTTGACCATAACTTCATGTAACGGAGCGCTACATTCGACTCTCTTCTGTGATGACTGCGAAGCATTTCCTCCCTTGAGGCTCCATAGGGCTTTTCTGCCTGCAGCGTCTTCCTCACTGGAGTCACATCTGATTGTGGTCTTATTGCGTCTCACGATCGTGTTTCTCATGGTGTTGGTGTGTATTGTTGGCCTTCATGTCAGGGTTGGATCTGCCTTGCCTGGGGATGTAGCGATATTAAAGGCAGGGTAGCATAACTCTATTGTCGTGTGGTGATAACTTGATCCGCCCGGATTATTTTGGTGAAGACCGTACAGTCCATCTCCAGGCAAGTAGCTGTAGACAGCTGCCACAGTGACTTGCGGAGAGTTTTGCGGGTGTGTCTCAGGTTGGAGTCTCACCTTCTGGGAGCAGCAATTTGTGGTAGTCCGCACACGTGGGGCTCAATAATTGGTGGTTTTTAAGCTGTAGTTAGAAGGCACATGCGAAAATAAGATAGGCCTCGGGTCTCATCAAGGTACCGGTCAGCATGCAGGTAACTGCTTTAAAGGGTTTGTTTGGGTTGCTTTTTCAGATGCGGAGCGACGAACCCCACGCCAAAGGGCAAGAGAAGAGGAAAGTCGAGCGCCGGACAAAGGTGGGCAGGTGTCTGATATCAGAGATGCGACGTGACTGTCAGTGGTTCTGACTAGATTACGCTGATTTGTTTTTATTTTCTAGGTGCGGATCAAAATGTCAAGTGAGAGATCCACGCTAGAGCAAATTCTGGCAACGTGCGCGATGACCACTGTGCTATGGTAGCAGTTTGATATGTCATATTATTGATGTAGCCAGAATCATACCCCGTTGTTTGAGTTTGACAGGGGGCAGGCAGACTAAAGAATCTGACTCTGGCCGGTCAAGCGACCGAGACGGAGGGAAAGAGCCTCAAGCGAGCCAAGGCTTTGGGCGGTATCTTAGCGTACGCTTTCCTCTCTTTCTTTGGCAGGTGCCGCGTTCCTTCTAGGGTGGGAGAAGTCACACGACAAAGAGTGCGTTGAGAAAAGGCGAGAGACTCGATAAGCGGCATAGTTAAGCTTGAATCGCTGAGGATCACATGGTGACTCTGTTAAGCATTGGTCTCGGGCTTTGCAGGTGCCCCGTGGGCTCTCCTCAAAGGGCCGAGGGTTTGAGGCGAGTCGGTGGATGAGAGAGGAGCGGCAGGCTAGGAACTGTGGAGCGGATGGTAACTTCTGAGTATAACAGGTGATATATTTCATCAGTTTTCTGGTTTCAGTGGGAGATGCTGGACATGACATCTGATTTCTTGGGAGCAGCACTTAGAAGGTGGGTGTCATTTGGTAGAGATGAATGCCGTGTGGCATGTCTGTGAGGGGTGGCGTTCTGTCTTGCACGATGAAGAACCTGGTGAATGCAGGAGCATCCCACTCGGATCGTGTGCTTCTGATGAGGAGGGATTCTGGACCCTGCCCTCTGAAAGGTAAGTCAAGGGGCAAAAAGCAGTGGGTGGCTGGGGCTAGCAGGGCATTTAAATTTGGAGTTGTGGACAAGGCTGTTAGGGGTGGCTTAAGTCTGAGAGCGGTTAGAGGGCCCGGGGTCTGTTACACGGGATGGGAACGTGTGCGGAGCGGGGCCGTTCCAGCCTGTGTCCGTGGCTTAGTGTCATTTGTGTCATCTGCATTCCATCTCTTAGACGATGCCTTCCACAGGTCCCTGTTTCGCCCCCTGGGCTCTCTGCGCTTGGTATGTGTGTCAATAGGGTTTCAGGTGATTTGCTGCTTCACTATCAAGCTCCTTGAGCAGTTATTTTCATCGGAGCCAAAAGCATGCCTGACATTGTGAATGTTCCTGGAGGGTCGCCCTTGTAGAGGCAATGTGGGCGGGTACGATCTGCTCTTGAAAAATCCACTTCCATAAAGCTGCCCTACAGGCCTTTCATCCTGGTGTCCTTATGGGCTTAAGTCTTAAAGCCCAGCTTCTCACATGTCCATTGTTCTGGTTTTGTATTGTATTGCTCTGTATCTGTACTGATGGTCACCTAATACAGTATTGCACTGTAGCGTTCTGTTTTTGTAGGACACTGTATGGCATGGCATTGTAGTCATCTTGCATTGCAGCACCATGCTGGTGTGGACTGAGATCGCGTTGCACCGTATGGCTCTGTATTGTGCTGTGTCTTGCATCATGCTCTATGGCTCTGTATTGCACCACGCCTTGACTTTGGTCTAAGACTGCATTGCACTGTACGGCGCTCTGTCATACCATAGGGCTGTGTCACACCTGCTATTGCGTGTCACCGTACGGCTCCACATTGTGCTGGGTCTTGACTGTGATCTAAGACTGCATCACACCATACGGATCTGTGTCATGCTGGGTCTTGACTGTGGTCTAAGATTGTGTTGCACCGTACGGCTGCATATTTCATCACACTCTATGGCTCTGTGTCGCACTGGGTCTTGCATCACACTCTATGGCTCTGTGTCGCGCCGGATCTTGACTGTAATCTAAGATTGTGTCGCACTGTACAGCTCCTTACGGCACTGGGTCTTGCATCACACTCTATGGCTCTGTGTCGCGCCGGATCTTGACTGTAATCTAAGATTGTGTCGCACTGTACAGCTCCTTACGGCACTGGGTCTTGCATCACACTCTATGGCTCTGTGTCGCGCCGGATCTTGACTGTAATCTAAGATTGTGTCGCACTGTACAGCTCCTTACGGCACTGGGTCTTGCATCACACTCTATGGCTCTGTGTCGCGCCGGGTCTTGACTGTAATCTAAGATTGTGTCGCACTGTACAGCTCCTTACGGCACTGGGTCTTGCATCACACTCTATGGCTCTGTGTCGCGCCGGGTCTTGACTGTGACATAAGACTGCATCACGCCGTACGGCTCCGTGTCACACGGGGTCTTGTGTCACACTGTACAGCTTTGTATTGCATGGGGTCTTGACTGTGGTCTAAGACTGGGTCACACCATATGGTTCTGTGTTGTGCTGGGTCTTGACTGTGATCTAAGACTACATTGCACTGTACGGTGCCGGGTCTTTTTTTTTTTCTTTTGCCCTGTCTGGTACTGTTAATTGTAAAAGTTTCGACTGTGGAGGGCCTCGGGCTGGGGTTTTCAAAGGCAGGGCAATTTTGGAGGCCAGCGGGAACCCTGTTCCTGAGGAGAGACGCAGACCTGTGGTGGCAAGCAGTGGGCGAAGGGCAGAGCAGAGAGGGAGGGGTGGTTTGTAGGGTAAGTGAAGTGAGCGTTGTGCATGTGTGTGGCTTTGGTTGTGGGGTAGTATGTAAGCATTGTTAACATGTTGTGGTTGGAGTAGAGGTATTTTTCTTTTCCAGGCCTTGTATAAAAAAAGCAACAAACCACAACCCCAAAACAAACACACCCCCCAAACCCAAGATATTCTAATAAGAAAAAAAAACCAGTCAGGATTTTTTTTCCACTTGCTGGTTGTTTTTTTTTTTTTTTTTAACCTAATTGGGTCCTAATTGGTCTGCACAGAGATGATAACTGCCAAAGTTTGGATGGTGGAAGGCAGCAGGGTACGTGGTGGGCTTTTGAAAAGCCCGGAAAAGACCCAGCACCCTCAGCGATTTAGTAGGGAGCTCGGTGTGCTTTAGGATAGTCCGGCAGAAGCGCTTGGGAATGGAGCAAGGGTAATGGCGGGGTTAAGGAAAGACCAATGGATGCTGTGGCGCTCTTGGTAAGTCAACAGGGAGCTCATTCTGCTCTGGGGTGGGTGCTCCGCTGCTGCTGGTGGTAGTAGCTCCGCAGCTGGCTGGATGTGCAGGCATTGGGCTTTAGTCACAGAGAGAACGGGAGTCGTCTGTTCCAGGTAAGAGCTGTGAGAAAGGCCCAGGTTCAGCATCACATACACTGGACAGGGGGGAAATGAGAGGGGAAACAGAGATGAAAAGGAGAAGGGAGGGGGACCGGGGGCAACGGAGGCAAAGATGGGGAAACTAGGGAGAACTGGGGCAAATGAGGAGAAAGAAATGAAGAGTAGCAGTGATTATACCCTTTGCTGGTTTTTTAATTATTTCTTAGTTTTCCTTAGTGCTGATGTTATTCCCATTTTCTTTCTACTTGTTGTTGGTTTGCTGTCCCTATTTAATAACTTTTTCATTTCCCTAGTAACCATATATTTTATTCGTTTTTTATGCCTACTTTTATTATTTCCTTTCTTTACTTAGTGCTCTTTCATTTACTTTTTTTTTAATCCATTTTAGTTCTCCATCACTGAGTTTAAATTTTTTGTCTTGTCTTATTTCCTTTTAAAACTTTGTCTCCTTAGATCCCATTTGCTGTCTTAATTTTGACACATTCCTCTACGCCCTGACTATTTAGATATTCTTTCTACCTTGGCATTTTCTTTTGCTGTGGCTCTTTGTTCTTTCCTCTCGTTATTTTGGCTATTGTTCCATTCTTTCCTGTCTTAGTCTCTTGGCTTTAAAAATTTTGTTTCTGTGTCTGCTTTTATCTAGTTTGGTGGTGGTGGTTTTAAGGTTTTTTTTGTTTGTTTGTCCTCTCCTTTGACCCAGCTCTCTACCCTTCTTTTTAATAGTTTCCAGTTTCTTGAGTACCCAGTCACTTTTTGAATTTACTTTTGATGTGCGTCTCTGTCTTGGTTTGAAAGACAGGTGTCTATGGAGGAAGGCAGGAGCCTCCCTTGAAATGGAAAGTGCAACCCCCTTCCCTCCAAATTATTATAATTTCGAAATTAACGGGCCTTCAGGCAAAGATATGGGGAATAGGAATAACAGTTCTTTACTAATATATATATATATATATTTATAACACAAGGCAGGGAAAAAACAGACAACCCACTGGTTTACACTGATAGTCAGGAATACAACCTGACACCCTGTTAGTCAGTAGCAGTCCGATAAGATGATGGCTGCAGTCCTCCTGAAGCGATGGATGTAGTTCTGTGGAAGCAGCAATCAGGTAAAAGAGTCTGGTCTTCCTCCAAAGGTCCAGTGGTAGGTAGGTAGCTCTTGTCCTCTGGAACTCCAGTGGGGGGGAAAAACTCCTCTGGGAATCCCGTGGAAGAAGGCTGCTAGGGTGTTGGAGATCTCAGTTTTTATTTGGCATGGACTGCTTGGCTCCTTTCCCCCCCTCCCCGGGCGGAGCATCTCACAATGGGATGGGGAGTCGTGAGGCAGTTCCTTGATGGGCCATTAACAGGAGATAGTCCAGAGGGGGGAGGCAGGGAGCACCTCCCCACCTGGTCTCAACAGCTCCTGAAGATGGTAATAGAATATTTTTTTTTTCCTTTTGGCACATTTTACACTGTAACCCAGGACAGTCTCTTTTTCAGCCTTTATTTTTTAGGTTTGCTTGTCTTGCCTCATGTGGCTTTTTAGGTTTTCTGTGCTTAATTTTATCCCAGCTAACATGTTTATTTGTTATTTCCTTCCCGTGAGTCCTGCAGCCTGTGCTTCTTTTATGATTTTTTTTTTCCCACAACTCTATTAATTTAGATTGCTGTCTCTGTTTTTGAATTTTTTTCCTCTCTCAATCTCTTGGCTTTAAAAAGTGTTTCTACACCTGTACAGGTAATTTAGTTCACCGTCTCTTATTTTCAGTTGTCTGATGACCATACCGTAGCTTTTTGCATTTTCAGGTTTCCTTCTCTGTCTCCTTTTGTTAAGCTGACTATCCCTGAGTTTTAATCCTTTCTTGTCTGTTACATGCCCCGTCACATTTGACTCTTTTGTCCCTTATTCAGTTTGCGCTCCCTATTTCTTTTTCCATTTTCCTTGCTCTCTGGCTATTTAAATTTTCTTTTAATGTCTCCATTTATCTAGTTCCCTTTCCCTTGTTTTAGTTTTTTGCTTTAAAAATTTTATTTCTGTTATTATTTACTGAATTTCCTGTCCTAGAAACTTTAGCCCATGGCTTTTTATGTTCCACTTTGAATCTCCCCCTAACAAGTTTTTGAATTTGCTACCTTGTGGGAGCAGTGCCAACAATATGGAAGATAGATTGAGACTAAAATAGAAGCGTAAAGCTAATGTTCAACATGTAAGAATAAACATGATAAAAGACCAGGTGTTCCAAACAAGCCACATGGCAAAATGAATCTTGAGCATACAGAAAAGCCAGGCTGGAAACCGCCTGGGAGGATACGTGAGAGAGGACGTAACCACAAACAGTCACTAGCGTGGACGCGCCAGAGAAGAATGTTAAAACATCCCCCTTGGCTTTTTAGTTCAGGAATGAGCATGCTCTGTATAATTGCTTGAAAGAGAGAAGCAAGAGAGCTTCCTTGGCTATGCCGCACATGCGTGCCGATTAAAGAATATACCTAGAAAAAGGCTACGAAGTCTGCATCTCCTTCATCCCTGCAGATAGGTGCCCTGTGTGAGGAAAACCTCTAGGCGAGTTTGCTTTTTAATTCTACTAAGGTTTTTGTGGCTACATTCCTTAAATAGGAACACCTGCACCCATTGAACAGGAAAACTACAGGATCATTGTAATGGGACAGATGGCTTCGCAAGAGCTAAATTACATTAAAAAGCACCGCAACAGGTATTGTGTGCTGCTGGTTACCGTGTAACTAAAACCCACCTAATGTGATCGCTGCTGTTGATAAAATAACATCGTAATTGGTTCCCAGTAGATGGCGCACTTGATAGTGCTATGTGGGAGCGAGTAGGGGAATGCTTACAGACACCTAAAGGGCTAGGTTTTGAGATTCCTGATGCTGTTATTGTGACACGGCAGTTTTTATACTCCATGTTGGCGCAGCTCAAACCTTTAGAGGCTATTGTTAGAAAAAGGAAAAAAAAAAAAAAGAAAAAAGATAGAAACAGGGGCCAAAGGGCCAAAATATATATGATTGAGCTAAAGCTGTCCCAAATAATTCTGAGACTGAAGACCCTTTTGACCCTGGGCCACTTAGTGCGGAGGGGGAACCAGATTTATACCCTCTCTTACCATTACCTCCTCAGCCATGAGAGACACTACCCCCCCCACCCCCGTGCTGAAATTTTCACCTTCACCACTGTTACGTTCTATGTTGTCTACGGCACCTGCTAATCCCTTTCTGAAGGAGTTATCCGAGATAGTCGGCAGCGCAGAAATGTAAAGAAGCAGCTATAAAACGGGCTAATTTTACTTTTGCCTTCCCTGTTAAAAAGAAATAAAACCGGTCCCCAATTAATGAGGGTTTGCCTTACCAGGTTTCTAAAGAGCTTAAAAAAAAAACCAAACTATTACAGAAAATGGATTACAAAATACGTTCACCGTAGCATTAATAGAGGCAGTGTGGGTGGCATATATAACGACACCACGGGATTAGAAAATGTTAACGAAAACAACATTATTTTCGGCATGCCGTGAGGTTTGGCAATTAGAATATTACGATTCAGTAACAGAGCAGGCGATGGATAATTTGGGTGCAGGAATACCAATTCATCAGGGTCTGCGTACAGGCACAGGACAACATATAAGCACACAGGTACAAATAGCCCTGGATAGATGGGCTTTTGAACAAGTCCGGCTGGGTCAGTGAGAAGGAACAAGGAGAGAAGGGCTGGAAAGAGTTAACAGGATTCAGGCATGTCCTGCCCTGGGCCTTGAGCAAGAGTAAAGAAAGATAACAGGGAATTAATCATGTGCAGACCATCAGGTATGAGAGGAGCACAAGCCTGCAGGATAGCAGCCAAGGGAGTTAGCAGTAGTGGTGCGTAAACCATGCCTGTACACCAATCATAGCTTACGTAGTGGTGCATGCGCTAATAGAGAAAAGTATATAACGATGGTGTACGAAACAATAAAGGTCTTTGGTTCATCCCCAATTGGAGTCCATGCCCTTCGTCCGCCACAAGTCGGGGCATCATATGGGATCTTTTATGACAATAAGACGAGGTTCTCGGGAGCTCTCTGTGACATTCGAAGATATACTGCAGGGGGCAAAGGGAAGTAGATAATCCTGAAGCCGCTAAAGCTTTGTTATTCCAGTTGGCTTTTGAAAACGCTAACAGTGACTGTCAATCAGCGCTACTACTATTGAAAGGAAAGGCAATGGACGTAGGGGAATATATTAAAGTACGTCAAAACATCGAAACTGAGACTCACAGAGCATCGGTTCTCACTGCCGCATTATCTCAATTGCATAGTTATCGGAACGCTGTTAAATGTTTTAATTGTGGTAAACAATGACATACAAGCCAGGAGCGTCCTGAAAAGCGGCAGATGTGCAAGAGTAAAAATTTGACAAAACCCATGAAAAGATATTGCCGGACAGTATTAACACTGAAGCAGAGAAAACTCAGTAACAACCAAGTGTTATTAAGCAGGTATTCTTTATTGTGGCACCAGGCAGCACGGGGGATAGCTCCTTCTGTACGTGCACGCTCAAGCGTTAGGATTCTTGCCTTATATTTACAGCTTTCATGTTTATACATTACATTTCTAAGAAAAGGTTGGGTTATTCTAATTATTTCCAGGAATTCATTAACATAAGTTCCTCCCATAGTCCCACCTCAGTCCGCCCAATTTACGCCCCCCCCCCCCCCCCCCCCCATCAGGCGTCGTTGGTGGTCATTGGGGACAAAGGTCCGAGTCTTCCTCACGATTGAACTTTTGAACTTGTCCTGTGGCACATGCTCTGTACCATCATGGGTCTTTTCCAAACCGCAGGACCAGCTCTTGCTAGCTGCTCTCCCTATCTCTCCTGCTTAGTCTTCTGTGTTCCTTGAGCCCCACAGTCTGATTGGAGGATTCCACCTGGTGTGCTTCACTTGGCAGATTCTGCTTCGTTCTTATCTTTAGAGTGTTTGTTAGTTAGTCCGCAATGGATATGTGCATAACGATTAGTACAAATCGGCATCCCTCTTTATCTCTAGAGGCTGGTCAGCAGCACTTTTCTAAAAGCCAGTTAGCCATTCTTTATTACACCGCAAGGCACAACGAACAGCTCGACCGTCTGTCGGACTGCGGTCGCTCCGCAATCAACGAGACAAAATTTCCCGTCCGGTACGATATATCGTTATCCCGATGACAATCTTGTCTGTGCAAAAAACCGAAGGATACTTGAAAAACATCCTGCAGCATATGCCAGATGAATTAAAGTCTCACAGATCGCAAATCGCTGATGAAAAAGTACAAACTCGGCCACCGTGGAAATAGCCGGCGTGTATTTTATCAGAACAACGTACTAAAATTTACAGGACAAAGTAGACCTTGAACGACTTACAGAAGTTATTAGGAGCCACTAATTGGTTACGCCCTCGGCCGGGTATTTCTAATCGGGAAGTGTCATTCATTTGCACCTTTGAAAGGGGATAGCAACTTTACCTCAGGATGCTGCTTATCAGCAGAAGCAAAGAAAGAATTGGACCCTGTAGCACAAAAATTATCTGAGGTTCAAGCTGACAGAATTTGACCAGAATTACCCGTGGGTCTTTTCATCCTCAGAACCGAACGTCAACCCATCGGGTCAGTGGGTCAGTTGTCGGTAGACAATAAGCGAGTTTTTTGACCTAGAACAGTTGTTTTTTACCAAATGAGCTTAACAAAATCATAACCCCTTATTTAGAACTTGTCATATGGTTAATTACGAAAGGGCGTCATTGTATTCGGACACAGACAGGATACGATCCCGAAATCCTTTATCTGCCTTTATGAGCGCAAGAATATTGCCGGCAGAAACACGACTGCCGCAGAAAGGCATTTTTCAATTTCAGAGAAACAATTGCATCGTCCAGAGGTTACATACAGGGGCCCCAGCGCAAACAACCGACAGAACCGTCCTGCCGAATCGATCACGTGGGGGAGAGGGGTACGCGCACGTTCTTCTTCCATCAGGACCGCAACGGTTTCCGGCACGATATATCAAGCCTTATCATGAGCTGCAAAGACGTGACCCGGAATCCAGCGCCTCAGATGGAGAAGTTGAACCCAAATGAAAATAAGAGACCACGGAAATGAGAGAGAACAACAAAAGATGGTCCTGTCGCCCGGGGAAAACTGAAACAACTACAACATAGCGCGAGTACAACGACAGCATCTGCGGGTGCATTGCCTATGCCAGCAAACACCTTTTTGGTGTACTTAGCCGTCATCGCCAGGAACAGTACGGTAAGGACGTATACTTATTCTTTACACGATACGTCATCCTAGTTGCACTCGACATTTGTATCAGGCACATGTCTCGGACCCCTCACCCCCATTTAAACGAAATACCTGGTGGGATCCGGAAATTCCTATTTCAGATAACGATTCAAAATGGACGGAGGGAACCCGGATTCCCCCTTCAGGGCCTTTAACGGAAGGCAGAGATGGGGTACGAAGTAACGACACCCATCAGTATCATACCGAGTTATCACCCATTTGCACGTCAAACGAGCCAATACCGAATTGCCTTAATACGGGAGAAAAATTTCATCTTTCAACATGGGAAAATAGACAAGGAGCAACTAGCCATTTAACATTCATCTCTGCTCCCGGAATAGCCAACAGGGTCGTCAGTCAAAATGCAACCATGATTCCCCCTGTTAATTTACCTTTATGTAAGATCCCCAGAGATATGACAAAGGATGTAACAAATCTTAATCGGACACCTCATAGCGTACCAAAAACCTGTGCTACAAAACACAACCAATTTAATATTTTGGGACCTGGGTCCCCACGGACACCTCATAACTAATTCCTCGAAGGACGTAAATTTTTTATGCACTAACTAATGAGTCGAAGCGGTCAGAAGGAGGTCTTTCAGGACCCGTGCTACAGGCTCAGTTTAAGGAGAGTTTTAGTTCATATTTTGCAAAGCTTTGCCGATCGGCCTCGCCGTTTAGACTCAGACACGTAGCACGTGGAGTCTATTCAAAAAATAATAATTAATATTCTTTACAGTTGACCAATTTTCATAATGACTCTTATTATTTGTACCTCGCATCCTTACGCTTTTGTGGCCGCATCTGAGATTAATATTTCCAAAAACAAGTCATACCTTTGAACTCACCTTACAGAACTCATATCATTTCAGTTGCATTACACACACAAAAATCTCTAAATTAAATGTATCTGCCACAATACCAATGAGACGAGAAGCCGAGATACGTCTTCTCGTAAATGCGACTCGACAACGGGTAGGGGATTCTGGCCTAAGTCGGTTAGCAAAGGCACTGAAACAACCTCCACAACGAAGAAAACTCTGTATAGGACGGGTCATCGCTTTTATAATATCCGCAATCCATATCTTAGCTACCGCAGCTATTACCGCTACAGCTTTAGCAGAGTCTGTACACACCGCACGCAAAGTAGCGGGAACATTGAGTAACATAAGCCAAGAATTAACTACGCAAGCAAATATCGATCGGCAAATATTAACGCACTTAGATGTATCGGAAGCGGCAGCGATACGGTTAGGCGATAGGTAAAATGCAACGGCTAATCGAATGAAATTACAAATGCGACTGGGAATGTAAAGAAAAAAGTTATGCATTACTCCATTAGTATGGAACGATAGCATATATACGTGGGATCATATTAAACAGCACATTCAAGATGCTTTTTCAACTAACATAGATGGCACGGTTCAAGATTTGACCCTCGCTTTGCAAGGACAAGTGGCAGCGCTTACAAGATTTAGCACATAAAAGCATATCGGATGACATCTCTGATAGCATGACGCGGCCAAAGCCCCCCAGAAAAATCGGTTTACCGGATTAAATTTACAAATTTGGGCAATTGTTGGTCTCGGCCACACTTGTGTCCTTTTTATACTTGTAGCGCTCAGAATCGTCTGGGGAACCATACAAGATCCCAGAAGAACGGAAGTCGAGGTTCCTTGCCGCTCTTGCCGTGAACCCGACGTTCCAAAACAAAGAGGGGGAGACGTGGGAGCGGTGCCATACGGACGAACGACCAAGACTAAAAGAGAAGCACGAGGCTAATACTCAATACGTAAGAATAAACATAAAAGACCAGGTGTTCTCAATAACTCTCCACACAGGAGAACGAGACTTGAGCGCATGAAAAGGCCAGGCTGGAAACCCCCCCGGGATCGTGCGTGAGAAAAGACATGGCTGAAAAGAGTCACGAGCGTGGGTGTGCCAGAGAAGAATATAAAACATCCTGCTTGGCTTTATAGTTTGGGCATGAGAGACCTCTATGTAGTTGCTTGAAAAAGAGAAGCGAGAGAGCTTCCTTTGCTATGCCGCACGCCCGTGCCAATTAAAGAATATACCTAGAAAAAGGCTACGAAGTTGGAGTCTCCTTCATCGCCGCTCTGCCCCAATTCCGCTCCCTTTCTGTTTGTTACTCCAGTCATCTTACGTTCTCTAGTTTTGAATTCTTTGCCAGGTTTGTCGCTTTTCAATTTGTCTATGCCGGTATGCAGCTGTCTTTTTAAAAAAGAATTCTTTCTGCTTTCTTCCTCTTTTATAGTTTTCTCTCCATCTCCCTCTATCCGGTTCCCTATTGTAGTAAAATCCACAACCCCCCCGTCCACTCTCTTCTTCTCCTGGCTGCGGGCACCTCGCTCTCTCCATCCCTCTCTATCGCACCTCTCCGTCCTCCTCCTTGCCGAGCTCCGTTTCTCTCTCGACACCCTCGTGCGGTTCCCCGTCCCCGTCTCGTTCCCGGTATCCCATTTCCCAGCTCCCCGTCCCACACCCCTACCTTTCCTCTGGCCTGCCTCCTGCTTTCCTCATTCCTCTTTTCCTGCTGCCTGCAGACATCGATCCTCGTAGCGAACTCACCGCCGGGACTTCCGAAGGGCAAGAAGGCACAAACCGTCACCGCCTTGTTTGCAATCCCGGATGCGTTTCCGGCCGCCGGGCCGCAGAGGAGGGGGCGATGTGCCGTGGGCCCAGGGTGTTCTGTTCCCTACGGGCTCTAGCCGGGGTCCATCCCCGCCGCAGTTCTCTAGATCTCTGCCTGCCTCCTTGCCTGTCCTTGCCTTCCTCTCCTTTTCAGGCTGTCTGTTTCCCCAAAGCTTTTTCCTCTTCTGCTAACATTGCCCTGTCAACTGTCACCTTCTACCTTTTCTTTCTATGTCTTTCCTTTTCTATCTGCCCACCGGCTCTTATTTCATTCTTCCTTGTTGCATGTGAAAACAGCATTTCTAGGTCTCTCTCTAAATTTTCTTTTCGTGTCTCTATTTATCCAAGTCCCTGCTGGGTTTTTTTTGTCTTCCTGCCTATCCTCATCTTCATCACCTTTTACGTTTTGTTTCAATATCTTCATTCTTGTAGTTTGATGACCCTATTTCCCTCCTTCCTTTTTAACATTTCCTTCTTATCGACCTATTTTGGTTTCCCTTTGTTACCATTATGGAATTTTTTAAACCGGTAAAGTAAAAGCACATGCTTTTTGATAATAATATTGCTGTTATAATCAACGAGTGACTTTTCTCCATAGCTTAGTAAGGCATCTATGTTTTTCTACCTACACCCCAGAAAAATGAAGTTGAATTCCCTACCTGGTCACGTTGCTGATGTAATGGATATAGCCACAGTAAAAGAGCTGGAAGAGTAACTTCTAGTCCAGGTGGCTTTCTCTATTCAGTGCTTTGTATCCTGTAAACTGAAAGCAGATGAGAAAAGTCCCTGCTGCTCCTCTGGGTGCCTTTATGTGTTATGGTGGTAGACCCTGCCTCTTTCCCAGGGGATTGTGGGAAGGGTGGTGGGCGGGTCCTGGAGTATATGAGCCTCGGGCTCTGCTCAGGGAGCTCATTCTGCTCTGGGGCTTCTTTGGTGTCAGTGTTCTGCCGAGCCTTCAGTTATTAGTAGTTTTTGAACTGCCTAAGCTATTTTTGGCAGATATGCCTTGACGCTTAAAGAAACAGAGGGCTCTCTTTGAGGTAGGAGCTTCTGGAGTGGTTGAAGTTCAGCTGCATTTATCTTACAAAGTATCCTTATATACAAATTTTCTTTTTTTAGGTCAAAAATTTTGTTCTGGGCTGGTAAAAGTAGCATGCTTTTTCTTTTAATCTATGTCTATTGTGTTTGTTCGGAACTCCTAGCTATTGAAATGGAACTAGTTTTAGTGTATACCGAGTTAATTGTTACTATTTCTCTAAATAGGACCAATGGTGAGGTTAACTAGCAGGGGCTAGGGCAAATATCTGGCACGCAGTCACAAGATCGTGAATTACCTGATTTCTCACAAGAGCAACAGCAATCTTTTGTCTTTCGGTATTTTAGGTGCCTCAAGCAACGATGTCTCTGGCATCCAACGCTGGAATTGCTGCAGTTGAGCAGAAGGCCACATTCTATTTGAGTAGGAGGGTGTAGTAGAAGAGGTCTGTATCGATGCTTACTGCTGGTACTGGTTCTGTGCAGATGAAGATGAGCCTGGCAGCTGCAGGAACATCCTGGCTAGCAGATGCGGTATTTTGTCGAGGACGGATTCAGAGCCTCGGCCGTCTGAAAGCTAAGTGGAGCGATGGGTGTTTGGGAGGGTGTTCTGGGAGGTGGGGACAAGGTTGGGAGTTGTAGGGAGGGGTTTTAAAAATAGCATAGTGGGGAGAGGGCTGTCCAGGAATAGGTCTCCAGAGCAGCACGGGCAGGGTAGTTCTAGCCTGTCTCTGTGGTGTTATGTAGTCTGTCTAGTCTGTTCGCTGTGTATTGCAGATTTCTCGGGTCTCCATGTTCTCATTCCATTTTGCGCTCGAAGAGCAAGCCAGACATCTCGGGCGCCATCCCTGTGGTCTCGAATACCTGTACCGGTTGGCGTAGCGCCGGTCAGGCGTTTTGTTGTCTTGCGTGACGAGCTTGAAGCATGGATCGGTCTTGCATCTCGAAAGTTCCGGGCGTTTACTCATTTGCGGCGTCCCTCCAGGCCGCGTCGGCAGCTCTGCTCGCTAGCTGTCCGTTTTCACGGACTGAGACTTCTTCCTTGTATCCCTATGTTCATAAGTCTTGAAGCCAGCCTTCTTGCCCATCAGTCATCTCAGTTTTGACCGTAACTTCTTGAAACAGGCCATTGCATTCAAGCTTTTTTTGTGGGGCTGCCGTAGAACCTCCTCGCCTTGCGTCACGACTCCGTAGGTCTTCTTGCCCGACAGTTTGTCTCATTCGGGTGTCATCCTTCTCGCCGGGAGTTTTCTCTCCTCTTTGAGTCGCCTTGTTCGCAGTGTTCCGTGTAGCGCTGCTCACTGGGTGTGTGCGTGTGGCTTGGAGCTGCTCTGCCCGGGGCTGTAGGGTCAGGGGTAGGTGGTATAGCGATAAGCATTTCTGGTTAATGTGTTGAGGATACGCCTAGACCATTTAGGCAACGGTTGTACAGTCTTCTCGGGTTGAGTAGCCATTGGCAGGCTGTGCAGCCAGTTGTTTTGGGAGTGTTTCATGGAGAGGATGGGAGCCTTCTGGGAGGGGCTGTTCAGCAGTAGTGAAGCAGAGTGCATCTCACAGGTGTTAAGGCCTCTAGGCGGTATTCTGAAACGGAGACAAGAGCTCTGGAATTGTAAAGCTATCGATCAGCACCTGGGTGGCTCTTGTTACTATTTTTTTTTCAGATGCAGAGGGACAAGGTGTGCTTTGAAGAGCGACAGAGGAGGCGAGCGAAGCACTATAAGAAGGTGAGTCGGTGCATGGTTTGGGAGGGAAGTTGTGACCAGTGGCTGTTTGACTACATTATCTTTTGGTCATTTTTTGTATTTTAAAGGCACAATGCGATGAGCAAAGCGGGATACAGGCACCAGTTGTGACTCGGGCAAGGTGTTGTATTGCCGGTGAACTTTTAAGCATCCCTTGTTTGTTTTACAGGTGGTACCTGGGTCTCAATGCAGCTATCTGAAATGACAGAAGCAGGACAGGGGAGCGGGTAAGGCAAAGCAGAAGGAGCTAGGTATTGCTGTGGGCACGAGTTGGTCTCTGGCAGTATCTCAGCAGGTGTCTTTTGCCTTGTGTTTGGCAGGTGCCCCACACAGGCTCGGAGGAACGAAGCCTCATGCTGACGAGCCGTCCGAGAAGGTGAGGTGTTAGCGTGCCGGGTCAGCGTCTAAGAGCCAAGTATTCCGTGGCCACTCGGTTAAGCGCTTACCTTTGTTTTTGCAGGTGCCGTGAAGGCTGCCTTTGGAGTCGGACGAGCATTTGAGGTGAGCTGGGGATTAGCGAGGAGGATCCTGGGGCCGGTGACCTCTCACAAGCAGAACAGTAATTTTGTTTCTTGGTATCTCAGGCGGGGTGAGCGATGATGGCCATAGCCCCTCGCTTTGGAACTGATGAGGAGCAGATGAGGAGTAGGATGACATGGCCCTTCTGGGGCTGTGTGTGTGTTGTGGTAGAAGCTGGCATTGACTGGTGCGTTGCTGTCTACCAACACTGTTTTCTTGTTCAGATTTTGTAGACAGTGAAGAGGAATTAGGAGTCTGTGGGAGCATCCCATTTGGCCGACGTGTTTCTTTTGCTGAGGATGAATGTGTCCCCCCGGCCCCCTGCAAGCTAAGTTGTGGAACAGGTGTTGGAGGGAGGGGGGTGGGACTGGGGGAAGATAACTTTGGGAATTTCAGGGAGGGCATTTTAAAGTTAGCTTAGGGGAGAGGGATATCCAGGGTCAGTTCTCCTCGGGCGGGTAAAGGAGCGGGTTACTTTTTGGCACCAGTGTAGCACGGGCAGGGCAGTTCCAGCCTGTCTCTGTGGTGTTATGTAGTCTGTCTAGTCTGTTTACTGTGTCTTGGAGATTTCTCGGGTCTCGATGTCCTCATTCCTCTTTGCGCTCGAGAGCAAGGCAGACATCTCGGGCACCATTCCTGTGGTATTGAATGCCTGTACTGGTTGGCGTAGTGCCAGTCGGGCGTTTCTTTGTCTTGCATGCCAAGCTTCAAGCGTGGATCCATCTTGCATCTCGGAAGTTCCCAGGCAGGCCTCATTTGCGGCGTCACTCTGGGATGCGACGGTGTCTCTACTCACTAGCTGTCTGTTTCCACGGACTGAGTCTTCTTCCCTGCATCCGTACGGTCATAGGTCTTGAGACCAGGCTTCTTGCGCATTAGTCATCTTGGTTTTGACCGTACCTTCTCATAACAGGCCATTACATTCGAGGCTTTTTTGTGGGGCTGCCATAGATCCGCTCGGCCTTGCGTTGCGGCTCTGTCGGTCTTTTGGCCTGACACCTTGTGTGGTTCGGGTGTCATCCTTCTTGCCGGGAGTTTTCTCTCCTCTTTGAGTCGCCTTGTTTGCAGTGTTCTGTGTAGCATTTCTCTCTGAGTGTGTGTGTGTGTGGCTTGGAGCTGCTCTGTCCGGGGCTGTAGAGTCAGGGGTAGGTGGTATAGCGATAAGCATTTCTGGTTAATGTGTTGAAGATACGCCTAGACCATTCAGGCAACGGTTGTACAGTCTTCTCTGGTTGAGTAGCTGTTGGCAGGCTATGCGGCCAGTCATTTTGGGAGTGTTTCATGGAGAGGCTGGGAGACTTTTGGGAGGGGCTGTTCAGCAGGAGTGAAGCAGATTGCATCTCACAGGTGTAAAGGATTGTGTCTGTGGGCCGCGAAGCTCGGTGTGTTGTTTTGAATGGCAGGCTCCCCTTGGCCTCTGGGCGGTACTCCGCAATGGAGGCGAGAGCTCTGGAATTGTGAAGCTATTGATCAGCCTCTGAGTGACTCATGTAACAAGATTTGTTTAGGTTTTTTTTTTTTTTCAGAAGCAGAGGGACAAGATGCGCTTTGGAGAGCAACAGAGGAGGTGAGCGGAGCTCTGTAAGAAGGTCAATGCAGGGTGTTGGACGGAAGTTGTGACTGGTGGCTACATGACTACATCATGGCTTGGTGGTTTTTTTTTTTCTGATTTGAAGGTGCCCAGTGATGCGCAAAGCGGGATGCTGGTGCCAGTGCTGACTCTGGCAAGGTGAGCCATGGCTAGCGGGCTGAAGTAGCGGTTATTTTTCAGTTGTCGTATTGCCAATGAAGTTTTAAGCATTCCTTCTTATTTGTGTTTTACAGGTGGTACGCAAGCCTCATTGCAGCAGCCTAAAATGACAGAGGCTGGACAGGGGAGCAGGCAAGGTATAGGAGGCGGGATGTATGCATCGCTGCGGGCAGGCATTGGTTTTGGGCAGTAACTCAAAATGTGTCTTCTGCTTTGTGTTTAACAGGTGCCACACACGGGCTGGGAGTGACGAAGCCTCATGTCGATGAGCAATCGGAGAAGGTGAGGCTGTTGTGGGCTGCCTCGGTGGCTATGAGCCAAGTGTTACATGGCAGCTTATTTAAGCACTTACCTTTTCTTTTGCAGGTGAAGTGCAGGCTGCTTCTGGAATAGGATGAAAGTTTGAGGTGAGCCGGTGACTTCTCACAAGCGCACCAGTGATTTTTGTTTCTTGGTATCTCAGTTGCGGCGAGCGCTGAGGGCCACAGCACCCAAGTCTGGAACCGGTGCAGGGCAGGTGAGGAGTGGAACGCCTCGGCCCTTCTTGGCGGTGGTTGGGTGCGTGTGTTGTGGCAGAAGTTGGAACTGAGAGGTGCGGTGCTGTCTGCCAGCAATATTTAGTTGTTTTCTTTGGATTTTCCAGACAAGGAGGAGTTTGGAGACAGTGGGAGCATCCCGTTTGGCCGACGTGTTTCCTTTGCTGAGGATGGATTTGCGCCCCCTGGCCCTCTGCAAGCTAAGTTTTGGGACGTGCGTTTGGAGGGAGGGGGGTGGGACTCAGGGGGAAGATAACTTTGGGAACGTCGGGGAGGGAATTTTAAATTTAGCTTAGGGGAGAGGGATATCCAGGGTCAGTTCTCCTTGAGCGGATAAAGGAGTGGGTTACTTTTTGGCACGAGAGTAGCACGGGCAGGGCAGTTCCAGCCTGTCTCTGTGGTATGTAGTCTATCTAGTGTGTTTACTGTGTCTTGCGGATTTCTGAGGTCTCGATGTCCTCATTCCTCTTGGCACTCGAGAGGAAGCCAGACGTCTCGGGCGCCATCCCTGCAGTCTTGAACGCCCGTACTGGTTGGCGTAGTGCCAGTGGGGCGTTTCTTCTTTCTGTATGAGGAGCTTAAAGCGTGGATTGGTCTCGCATCTTGCAAGTTCTGGCCATTACTCGTTAGTGGCGTCACTCCGTGCTGTGTCAACAGCTCTCCTTGCTAGCTGTCCGCTTTCAGGGACTGAGACTTCTTCCCCACATCCTTATGTTCATAGGTCTTGAGGCCAGCCTTCTTGCGCGTTAGTCATCTTGGTTTTGACCCTAACTTCTCGAAACGGGCCGTTACGTTCGAGGTTTGTTTTTTGTGGGGCTGCCCTATAGAACCTGTTCGCTTTGTGTTGCGGCTCTGTAGGTCTTTTAGCCCGACACCTTGTGTCGTTCGGGTGTTCTCCTTCTCGCCGAGAGTTTTCTCTCCTTTTTGAGTCACCTTGTTTGCACAGTTATGTGTAGCGTTGCTCTCTGAGTGTGTATGTGTGGCTTGGAGCTGCTCTGCCCGGGGCTGTAGAGTCAGGGGTAGGTGGTATAGCGACAAGCATCTCCGGTTAATGTCTCGATGATATGCATAGACCATTTAGGCAATGGTTTTCCAGTCATCTCTGGTCGAGTAGCCATTGGGAGGCTGTGCAGCCAGTTGTTTTGGGAGTGTTTCATGGAGAGGCTGGGAGCCTTCTGGGAGGAGCTGTTCAGCAGTAGTGAAGCAGAATGAATCTCAACGGTCTTAAGGGATGTTTGTTTGAGCTGCAAAGCTCGGTGTGTTGTTTTGAATGGCAGGCTGCCCTTGGCCTCTAGGTTGTACTGTGAAATGGGGATGACATCTCTGGAATTGTGAAGCTACTTAAACAAGTCACCCAGGTGCTGATAATTTTTTTTTTCAATTGCAGAGGGACAAGATGTGCTTTGAAGAGCAATAGAGGAGGCGGGTGGAGCCCTGTAAGAAGGTGAGACGGTGCAGGGTGTCGGAGGGAAGTTGTGACCGGTGGCTACATGTCTACATCATGCCTTGTTTTCTTTTTTTTTATTTGAAGGGTCGCAGCGATGTGCAAAGTGGGATGTTGGTGCCGGTGTTGACTCTGGCAAGGCGAGCCATGGCTAGCGGGCTGAAGTAGGAGTTATTTTTTCAGTTGTCGTATTGTCGGTGAAGTTTTAAGCATCCCTTCTTTTTTGTGTTTTACAGGTGGTACCTGAGCCTCATTGCGGCAGCCCAAGATGACAGAGGTCGCACTGGGCAGCGGGCAAGGTAAAGAAGTGGGGCGTAGACATCGGTGCAAGCAGTCTTTGGTTTTGGACAGTATCTCAGCACGCGTTTTTTTGCCCTGTTCTTTGCAAGTACCACACACAGGCTTGGAGGAAAAAAGCTGCACACTGAGACATCCGAAAAGGTGAAGCTGTTGAACGTTGGGTCAGTGGCTAAGAGCCAAGTATTAAATGGCAGCTTGGTTAAGCGCTTACCTTTTTGTTTTGCAGGTGGCATGCAGGCTACTTCTGGAATAGGATGAAAGTTTGAGGTGAGCTGGGTATTAGCGAGGAGGATCACGGAGCCAGTGACTTCTCACAAGCGTAATAATAACTTTGTTTCTTGGTATCTCAGGTGCGGTGAGCAATGATGGCTGCAGCGCCCAGCTTTTGAACCGGTGCAGGGCAGGGGAGGAGTGGAATGGCACGGCCCTTCTTGGGGGTGGGGGTGGTTTGGTGGAGGTGGGGATGTTGCGGCAGAGGTTGGAATTGAGCGGTGCGGTGCTGTCTGTCAGTAATATTTTGGTTTTTCTTTAGATTTTACAGACGAGTAAGAGGAATTTGGAGACCATGGGAGCGTCCCGTTTGGCCATCGTGTTTCTTTTGCTGAGGATGGATTTGCACCCCCGGCCCTCTGTAAAGTAAGTTTTGGGATGTGTGTTTGAAGGGAGGGGGGTGGGACTGAGGGGGAGAGAAATTTGGGAATTTTGGGGAGGGGATTTTAAATTTAGCTTAGGGGAGAGGGCTGTCCAGGGTCAGTTCTCCTTGGGCGGATAAAGGAGCGGGTTACTTTTTGGCACCGGAGTAGCACGGGCAGGGCAGTTCCAGCCTGTCTCTGTGTTGTTCTGTAGTTTGTCTAGTCCGTTCAGTGTCTTACAGATTTCTGAGGTCTCAATGTCGTCATTCCTCTTTGCGCTCGAGAGCGAGCCAGACATCTCGGGCGCCATCCCTGTGGTCTCGAATGCCTGTGCTGTTTGGCGTAGTGCCACGCGGGCATTTCTTTTTTTCTTTGCGTGACGAGCTTCTAGCGTGGATCGGTCTTGCATCTCGGAAGTTTCCGGGTTGTCCTCGTTTGTGGTGTGGTTCTGGGCTGCACCAGCAGCTCTGCTCGCTAGCTGTCCATTTCTATATACTGAGAATTCTTCCCTGCATCCTTGCGTTCATAGGTCTTGAAGGCAGGCTTCCTGCGCATCAGTCATCTCGGTTTTGACCGTAACTTCTCAGAACGGGCCATTAAGTTCGTGCCACTTTTTTTTCTGGGCCTGCCATAGAACCCCTCGCCTTGCATTACGGCTCTGTATGTCATCTTGCCCGACAGCGCAACTCAATCGGCTGTCATCCTTCTTGCTGGGAGTTTTCCCTCCTCTTTGAGTCGCCTTGTTTGCACAAACTCTCTTGGTTGCAGAGTTGTGTAGCGTTGCTCTCTGAGTGTGTGTGTGGCTTGGAGCTGCTCTGCCCAGGGCTGTAGAGTCAGGGGTAGGTGTTATAGCGATAAGCATCTCTGGTTAATGTCTTGATGATATGCATAGACTGTTTAGGCAACGTTTGTACAGTCATCTCTGGTTGAGTAGCTGTTGGCAGGCTGTGCGGCCAGTCATTTTGGGAGTGTTTCATGGAGAGGCTGGGACCCTTCTGGGCAGGGGCTGTTGAGCGGGAGTGAAGCAGATTGCATCTCAAAGGTGTAAAGGACTGTGTCTGTGGGCCGCGAATGTCGGTGTGTTGTTTTGAATGGCAGGCTGCCCTTTGCCTCTAGGTGCTACTCCGCAATGGAGGCGAGAGCTCTGGAATTGTGAAGCTATTGATCAGCACCTGGGTGCCCCATGTCACAAGTTTTGGTTGGGGTTTTTGTTTTCTCCGATGCAGAGGGACAATATGCGCTTCGAAGAGCAACAGAGGAGGTGAGCAGACCATAGTGAGCGGCTGAGCAGAGCCTTGTAAGAAGGTGAGTCAGTGCAGTGTGTCGGAGAGAAGTTGTGACCGGTGGCGATGTGACTACATCATGGGTTGTGTGGGGTTTTTTTTTCTGATTTGAAGGTGCCCAGTGATGCGCAAAGCGGGATGTTGGTGCCGGTGCTGACTCTGGCAAGGTGAGCCATGGCTAGCGGGCTGAAGTAGCGGTTATTTTTCAGTTGTCGTATTGCCAATGAAGTTTTAAGCATTCCTTCTTATTTGTGTTTTACAGGTGGTACGCAAGCCTCATTGCAGCAGCCTAAAATGACAGAGGCTGGACAGGGGAGCAGGCAAGGTATAGGAGGCGGGATGTATGCATCGCTGCGGGCAGGCATTGGTTTTGGGCAGTAACTCAAAATGTGTCTTCTGCTTTGTGTTTAACAGGTGCCACACACGGGCTGGGAGTGACGAAGCCTCATGTCGATGAGCAATCGGAGAAGGTGAGGCTGTTGTGGGCTGCCTCGGTGGCTATGAGCCAAGTGTTACATGGCAGCTTATTTAAGCACTTACCTTTTCTTTTGCAGGTGAAGTGCAGGCTGCTTCTGGAATAGGATGAAAGTTTGAGGTGAGCCGGGGGGAGGCGGAGGAGGATCATGGAGCCGGTGACTTCTCACAAGCGCACCAGTGATTTTTGTTTCTTGGTATCTCAGGTGCGGCGAGCGCTGAGGGCCACAGCACCCAAGTCTGGAACCGGTGCAGGGCAGGTGAGGAGTGGAACGCCTCGGCCCTTCTTGGCGGTGGTTGGGTGCGTGTGTTGTGGCAGAGGTTGGAAGTGAGCGGTGCGGTGCTGTCTGCCAGCAATATTTAGTTGTTTTCTTTGGATTTTCCAGACAACAAGGAGGAGTTTGGAGACAGTGGGAGCATCCCGTTTGGCCAACGTGTTTCCTTTGCTGAGGATGGATTTGCGCCCCCTGGCCCTCTGCAAGCTAAGTTTTGGGATGTGTATTTGAAGGGAGGGGGGTGGGACTGAGGGGGAGATAAATTTGGGAATATTGGGGAGGGAATTTTAAAGTTAGCTTAGGGGAGAGGGCTGTCCACAGTCGGTTCTGCTTGGCCAGGCAAAGGAACGAGTCTCAACCGTGATCTAAGGTTGTGTAGCATTCTATGGCTCTGTATCACGCTGTCTTGACTGTGATTCAAGACTGCGTCGCAATGTTTGGTTCTGTATTGCGTTGAGTCTTGCGTCGCCCTCTATGGCTCTGTATTGCGCCGGGTCTCGACTGTGATGTGAGACTGCGTCGCCCTCTATGGCTCTGCGTTGCGCCGGGTCTCGACTGTGATGTGAGACTGCGTCGCCCTCTATGGCTCTGCGTTGCGCCGGGTCTCGACTGTGATGTGAGACTGTGTCGCCCTCTATGGCTCCGCGTTGCCCTGGGTCTCGACTGTGATGTGAGACTGCGTCGCCCTCTATGGCTCCGCGTTGCCCTGGGTCTCAAGCGTGGTGTGAGACTGCGTCACACCATATGGCTCCGCATTGTGCTGGGTCTTGTGTTGCACCATACAGCTTCATATTGTGCTGGGTCTCGACTGTGATGTAAGACTGCGTAGTATTCTGTGGCTCTGTATTGCCCTGTGTCTTGACTGTGATTCAAGAGCGCTCGCACTGTTTGTCTCCTTATTGCGCTGGGTCTTGCGTCGCACTGCGTTGCTCCATATAGCTGTGGGTCTGGAGTGTGATGTGAGACTGCATCACACCGTATAGCTATGTATTGCGCTGGGTCTTGCGTCGCACTATATGGGTCTGTATTACGCTTGGTCTCAACTGTGATCTATGACTGCCTAGTATTCTATAGCTCTGTATTGCGCTGGGTCTTGCGTTGCACTGTATGGGTCTGTATTATGCTTGGTCTCAACTGTGATCTATGACTGCCTAGTATTCTATGGCTCTGTATTGCATTGGGTCTTGCGTCACACTGTATGGCTCTGCATTGCCCCAGGTCTGGAGCGTGTTGTGAGACTGTGTCACACGATATGGCTCCGCATTGCCCCGGGTCTCAAGCGCGATGTGACGTTTTCCTGTGCTTCCCATTATGAAGGCTGACATTTTGGCCTCGAGTGGAGCGGTGATGTTGTTTGGAGGATCCTAGTGACTCAATTTGTGGGCTGCTTCTGGAATTGGGGGAAATATGCTATTTTAGAAGGTCACTGGTGAAGCAGAGATGTTTGGAGGAGGGGAGCAATGAATGGGAGTTGAATGAATGAACGAACGAACGAATGGGAGTTGAATGAATGAACGAACGAACGAATGGGAGTTGAATGAATGAACGAACGAACGAATGGGAGTTGAATGAATGAACGAACGAACGAATGGGAGTTGAATGAATGAACGAACGAACGAATGGGAGTTGAATGAATGAACGAACGAACGAATGGGAGTTGAATGAATGAACGAACGAACGAATGGGAGTTGAATGAATGAACGAACGAACGAATGGGAGTTGAATGAATGAACGAACGAACGAATGGGAGTTATTGTGTGTAAACTTACGGGTGTGTGAATGTGGTTTGTTTGTTTGTTTTTATTTCAGGTAGGATATAATGTTGACAGTAAGGTATTGATTTGAGAGTACTGGAAAGTAAAAAACCAAAGCAGCTGGGGGTTTTTGGTTTTGTTTTGTTTTTCTTTCCCTGGCTGGGTGTTTGTGTGTTGTTTGTTTTTTTTTTTTTTTTTCTCAGGTCCTCATTGCTCTGTAGGGTGCCATCAATTGCCAAAGTTTGGGCGGCGAGGGGTCTAGGGCCAGGGTTTTCACACAGAAGGCCATTTTGTAGTCTCCCGGCAACGCCATTGTCAGTGAGTCGCAGAGACGGGGCGATGGCCCGTGGTGCTGGGCGAAGGGATTAGCAGAGAGGGGAGGGTTGGTTTGTCGGGTAGGTGAGCGAGTGTTGTGCTTGTGCATGGCTTTGTATTGTTGTGTGTTAGTATGTAATAGGTGTTAGCGTGTTGCATTTGGAGTTGAGATTTTTTCTTTTCCAGGCATTGTATAAAAAAAAAAATCAACCAACCACAACTTAGAATAAAAAAAACCCCAGTCGGGGGATTTTTTTTTTTTTCCCCCCGGCTGGGTGTTTTTTTTCCCCCGGTCCCGGTCGGTCTGCACGGCGACAATCATCGCCAAAGTTTGGGCGGCGGAGGGCCTAGGGCCAGGGTTTTCGCAGGCAGGGCGATTTTGGAGGCCCCCGGGAACCCCGTTCCCGAGGAGAGCCACGGAGATGGGGCGGCGGGCAGCAGAGAGAGGGAGGGTTGGTTTGTTGGGTAGGCGAGCGAGTGTTGTGCCTGTGTGTGGGTTTGTATGGTTGTGTGTTAGTATGTAATAGTTGTTAGTGTGCTGCATATGGAGTTGAGATTTTTTTGTCTTTTCCAGGCATTAATTTTTTTTAAAAAAAAATATTAACCAACCACAACTTAGAATAAAAAAAACCCCAGTCGGGGGATTTTTTTTTTCCCCCGGCTGGGTTTTTTTTTCCCCCGGTCCCGGTCGGTCCGCACGGCGACAATCATCGCCAAAGTTTGGGCGGCGGAGGGCCTAGGGCCGGGGTTTTCGCAGGCAGGGCGATTTTGGAGGCCCCCGGGAACCCCGTTCCCGAGGAGAGCCACGGAGATGGGGCGGCGGGCAGCAGAGAGAGGGAGGGTTGGTTTGCTGGGTAGGTGAGCGAGTGTTGTGCCTGTGTGTGGGTTTGTATGGTTGTGTGTTAGTATGTAATAGTTGTTAGTGTGCTGCATATGGAGTTGAGATTTTTTTTCTTTTCCAGGCACTATATTTTTTAAAAAAAAAAATATTAACCAACCACAACTTAGAATAAAAAAAACCCCAGTCGGGGGATTTTTTTTTTTCCCCCGGCTGGGTTTTTTTCCCCCGGTCCCGGTCGGTCCGCACGGCGACAATCATCGCCAAAGTTTGGGCGGCGGAGGGCCTAGGGCCGGGGTTTTCGCAGGCAGGGTGATTTTGGAGGCCCCCGGGAACGCTGTTCCTGAGGAGAGCCGGTCTGGAATGTGGCTATTTCTCTGTTATTGTAAGGTGCTATGTTTAGATGAGTGTCTAAGGAAGGCAATTGAGGATCCTGCAATAAAAAGGTACAGTGAGAGGGGCTAGATAGTCTGTTTTGAGGAAGGCAGGGTTGTGAAGTGGGCCTCTCTGTATTTTAAATGGCTAGGCTTTTAACTGTGGCTGTGTGTTTTTTGCTGTAATGGTATTGTTAAAAATTGTTTGTTTGCATGCAGGTGCCAAAGGCCAGGTCCCGTCAGGAGGAGCAGAGCCAGCCGGCTCTTTGCCCGGGCATCGTAGTTTTTGGAGAAGTAGTCACTCTAAAGAGGAAAAGGGACGGACGCCAAGCGAGGGATGCGAGCCCCGTGTACGTGAGAGCGTCCGATGGGAAAGACGGCGGGTACAGTTTGTACTCAGTGTTGTAAAGCTGTGCCCTTGAGTGTGTAAACTGTAAGCTTGGTCCTCTGTCATTGAAATCTGTGCTGTTTGTGCTGTGTGGTTTAAATCTGTAAGCTCTGTGTCTTCAGCATGCTCTGGGCATGACTTAGTTGCCTACACTTTGTACCTGCTGTAGGCTCTGGGCCTGAGCTATGTATGTGTTGTACTGTTGTACGCTTTGCGCCTGAGCTCTGTACGCTTTGCGCCTGAGCTCTGTACGCTTTGCGCCTGAGCTCTGTACGCTTTGCGCCTGAGCTCTGTACACTTTGTGCCTGCTGTAGGCTCTGCGCCTGAGTTATGTAGTGTTGTAGCTGTTGTGAGCTCAGTACTTTGCAGAGCTACAGTCATTGAGGTCAAGTTTGACAGAAATAAAGAAAATAAGCAGCAAAGGAAAAAGTTTAATAAAGAGTTGTTACTCCTTGGTGTTTGTCTTTTTTTGTGTGTCTCTTTCTTTTTTTGTAAAGTGGTGCAGCAGCAGGGCTTGGCTTGCTCCTGGGGCATAGTTGTTACAAGTTTTAAAGAAAATTAAGAAATTATTAAGGAGCAACTACGCCCCAGGAGCAAGCCAAGCCCTGCTGCTGCATGCATTTTTTTATTATTTTTATTCTTTTTATTTACTAACCCATACCTCATTAAATATTCCCCACCTGACACATAGAGTACCCACACAATTAATGACATAAATTAACCAAATAATTATGCAAATGAGATGCAAATTTTTCTGCCACCACCCAACAACTACCACCACAGCACACCTACACAACCCCAATCAGGCTACCAGGTTTAGAGGGTTAGGGTTTTAGGGTTACAGTTTTAGGATGTCGGGTTAGGGCCTTAGGCGTTAGGGCCTAGATTTAGGGCCTTAGGCGTTAGGGCCTAGGGTTAGGGCCTAGGGTTAGGGCCTAGGGTTAGGGTTGTTAGGGTTAGGGTTAGGGTTAGGGTTAGGGTTAGGGTTAGGGTTAGGGTTAGGGTTAGGGTTAGGGTTAGGGTTAGGGTTAGGGTTAGGGTTAGGGTTAGGGTTAGGGTTAGGGTTAGGGTTAGGGTTAGGGTTAGGGTTAGGGTTAGGGTTAGGGTTAGGGTTAGGGTTAGGGTTAGGGTTAGGGTTAGGGTTAGGGTTAGGGTTAGGGTTAGGGTTAGGGTTAGGGTTAGGGTTAGGGTTAGGGTTAGGGTTAGGGTTAGGGTTAGGGTTAGGGTTAGGGTTAGGGTTAGGGTTAGGGTTAGGGTTAGGGTTAGGGTTAGGGTTAGGGTTAGGGTTAGGGTTAGGGTTAGGGTTAGGGTTAGGGTTAGGGTTAGGGTTAGGGTTAGGGTTAGGGTTAGGGTTAGGGTTAGGGTTAGGGTTAGGGTTAGGGTTAGGGTTAGGGTTAGGGTTAGGGTTAGGGTTAGGGTTAGGGTTAGGGTTAGGGTTAGGGTTAGGGTTAGGGTTAGGGTTAGGGTTAGGGTTAGGGTTAGGGTTAGGGTTAGGGTTAGGGTTAGGGTTAGGGTTAGGGTTAGGGTTAGGGTTAGGGTTAGGGTTAGGGTTAGGGTTAGGGTTAGGGTTAGGGTTAGGGTTAGGGTTAGGGTTAGGGTTAGGGTTAGGGTTAGGGTTAGGGTTAGGGTTAGGGTTAGGGTTAGGGTTAGGGTTAGGGTTAGGGTTAGGGTTAGGGTTAGGGTTAGGGTTAGGGTTAGGGTTAGGGTTAGGGTTAGGGTTAGGGTTAGGGTTAGGGTTAGGGTTAGGGTTAGGGTTAGGGTTAGGGTTAGGGTTAGGGTTAGGGTTAGGGTTAGGGTTAGGGTTAGGGTTAGGGTTAGGGTTAGGGTTAGGGTTAGGGTTAGGGTTAGGGTTAGGGTTAGGGTTAGGGTTAGGGTTAGGGTTAGGGTTAGGGTTAGGGTTAGGGTTAGGGTTAGGGTTAGGGTTAGGGTTAGGGTTAGGGTTAGGGTTAGGGTTAGGGTTAGGGTTAGGGTTAGGGTTAGGGTTAGGGTTAGGGTTAGGGTTAGGGTTAGGGTTAGGGTTAGGGTTAGGGTTAGGGTTAGGGTTAGGGTTAGGGTTAGGGTTAGGGTTAGGGTTAGGGTTAGGGTTAGGGTTAGGGTTAGGGTTAGGGTTAGGGTTAGGGTTAGGGTTAGGGTTAGGGTTAGGGTTAGGGTTAGGGTTAGGGTTAGGGTTAGGGTTAGGGTTAGGGTTAGGGTTAGGGTTAGGGTTAGGGTTAGGGTTAGGGTTAGGGTTAGGGTTAGGGTTAGGGTTAGGGTTAGGGTTAGGGTTAGGGTTAGGGTTAGGGTTAGGGTTAGGGTTAGGGTTAGGGTTAGGGTTAGGGTTAGGGTTAGGGTTAGGGTTAGGGTTAGGGTTAGGGTTAGGGTTAGGGTTAGGGTTAGGGTTAGGGTTAGGGTTAGGGTTAGGGTTAGGGTTAGGGTTAGGGTTAGGGTTAGGGTTAGGGTTAGGGTTAGGGTTAGGGTTAGGGTTAGGGTTAGGGTTAGGGTTAGGGTTAGGGTTAGGGTTAGGGTTAGGGTTAGGGTTAGGGTTAGGGTTAGGGTTAGGGTTAGGGTTAGGGTTAGGGTTAGGGTTAGGGTTAGGGTTAGGGTTAGGGTTAGGGTTAGGGTTAGGGTTAGGGTTAGGGTTAGGGTTAGGGTTAGGGTTAGGGTTAGGGTTAGGGTTAGGGTTAGGGTTAGGGTTAGGGTTAGGGTTAGGGTTAGGGTTAGGGTTAGGGTTAGGGTTAGGGTTAGGGTTAGGGTTAGGGTTAGGGTTAGGGTTAGGGTTAGGGTTAGGGTTAGGGTTAGGGTTAGGGTTAGGGTTAGGGTTAGGGTTAGGGTTAGGGTTAGGGTTAGGGTTAGGGTTAGGGTTAGGGTTAGGGTTAGGGTTAGGGTTAGGGTTAGGGTTAGGGTTAGGGTTAGGGTTAGGGTTAGGGTTAGGGTTAGGGTTAGGGTTAGGGTTAGGGTTAGGGTTAGGGTTAGGGTTAGGGTTAGGGTTAGGGTTAGGGTTAGGGTTAGGGTTAGGGTTAGGGTTAGGGTTAGGGTTAGGGTTAGGGTTAGGGTTAGGGTTAGGGTTAGGGTTAGGGTTAGGGTTAGGGTTAGGGTTAGGGTTAGGGTTAGGGTTAGGGTTAGGGTTAGGGTTAGGGTTAGGGTTAGGGTTAGGGTTAGGGTTAGGGTTAGGGTTAGGGTTAGGGTTAGGGTTAGGGTTAGGGTTAGGGTTAGGGTTAGGGTTAGGGTTAGGGTTAGGGTTAGGGTTAGGGTTAGGGTTAGGGTTAGGGTTAGGGTTAGGGTTAGGGTTAGGGTTAGGGTTAGGGTTAGGGTTAGGGTTAGGGTTAGGGTTAGGGTTAGGGTTAGGGTTAGGGTTAGGGTTAGGGTTAGGGTTAGGGTTAGGGTTAGGGTTAGGGTTAGGGTTAGGGTTAGGGTTAGGGTTAGGGTTAGGGTTAGGGTTAGGGTTAGGGTTAGGGTTAGGGTTAGGGTTAGGGTTAGGGTTAGGGTTAGGGTTAGGGTTAGGGTTAGGGTTAGGGTTAGGGTTAGGGTTAGGGTTAGGGTTAGGGTTAGGGTTAGGGTTAGGGTTAGGGTTAGGGTTAGGGTTAGGGTTAGGGTTAGGGTTAGGGTTAGGGTTAGGGTTAGGGTTAGGGTTAGGGTTAGGGTTAGGGTTAGGGTTAGGGTTAGGGTTAGGGTTAGGGTTAGGGTTAGGGTTAGGGTTAGGGTTAGGGTTAGGGTTAGGGTTAGGGTTAGGGTTAGGGTTAGGGTTAGGGTTAGGGTTAGGGTTAGGGTTAGGGTTAGGGTTAGGGTTAGGGTTAGGGTTAGGGTTAGGGTTAGGGTTAGGGTTAGGGTTAGGGTTAGGGTTAGGGTTAGGGTTAGGGTTAGGGTTAGGGTTAGGGTTAGGGTTAGGGTTAGGGTTAGGGTTAGGGTTAGGGTTAGGGTTAGGGTTAGGGTTAGGGTTAGGGTTAGGGTTAGGGTTAGGGTTAGGGTTAGGGTTAGGGTTAGGGTTAGGGTTAGGGTTAGGGTTAGGGTTAGGGTTAGGGTTAGGGTTAGGGTTAGGGTTAGGGTTAGGGTTAGGGTTAGGGTTAGGGTTAGGGTTAGGGTTAGGGTTAGGGTTAGGGTTAGGGTTAGGGTTAGGGTTAGGGTTAGGGTTAGGGTTAGGGTTAGGGTTAGGGTTAGGGTTAGGGTTAGGGTTAGGGTTAGGGTTAGGGTTAGGGTTAGGGTTAGGGTTAGGGTTAGGGTTAGGGTTAGGGTTAGGGTTAGGGTTAGGGTTAGGGTTAGGGTTAGGGTTAGGGTTAGGGTTAGGGTTAGGGTTAGGGTTAGGGTTAGGGTTAGGGTTAGGGTTAGGGTTAGGGTTAGGGTTAGGGTTAGGGTTAGGGTTAGGGTTAGGGTTAGGGTTAGGGTTAGGGTTAGGGTTAGGGTTAGGGTTAGGGTTAGGGTTAGGGTTAGGGTTAGGGTTAGGGTTAGGGTTAGGGTTAGGGTTAGGGTTAGGGTTAGGGTTAGGGTTAGGGTTAGGGTTAGGGTTAGGGTTAGGGTTAGGGTTAGGGTTAGGGTTAGGGTTAGGGTTAGGGTTAGGGTTAGGGTTAGGGTTAG